>NW_020956197.1:228530-358718 GCF_003031625.1 Empidonax traillii
TCTGTGAGGGAGAGGCAGACAGGGAGGGGTCCTTTGGGTGCATGGGTGCACCAGCTCCCTGCACTGTCTGTCTGGGGAGAGCCTCTCTCTGCCTGCTAACAGTGCTTTTCTTCTTCCTAGGCATGCCACGACCACACCTTGCAGTGTGCCCTCCTGCCCCTCCGGGATATCCTGGTCCCGGCACAGCTCCCTACCCTGGTGGCATTGCTGTTTGCCCTGCTGCCCCTCCGGGATACCCCGGTCCCGGCACAGCTCCCTGCCCTGGTGGCCCTGCAGTCTGCCCCCCGTGCCCGCCTCCAGGTGGCCACGGGCATCACCCCCACGGGCATCACCCCCATGGGCACCCCCCATCGGGGCATCATCCCCATGGGCATCACCCCCATCCAGGACCACCGGGAATGCCAGCGTGCCCCCCTGACTGCCACCAGAAGCACCACAAGAAGCACCATAAGAAGCACCACAAGGAGAAGCACTCCAAGCACCACGGAGGCAAGGTAAGGTGTGAGGCGGCAGCTGACACTTCCTTATTCCTGCTGTGTTCCTTGAGATCCTCTTCCCCCGTGTCACAGCATCCGTCCTGTGCAGCTGGGGCTCTTCTCTCCCACCCTGTGAGGGGGGGGTTGCCAAAACCTCAGTGGCTTTTTTTTAGAGATGGAATTTCCCGTTAGGTTAATGGGAGTCAAGGATGAGTCATATTAAGTGAGTAATTTGAAAAGCAGTCCATGAAATTCCTTGAAGTCTTTTAAAGCAGTGATGTGGCTCAGGGGGCACCGTGCAGCTCATCTGAGAGTGAGTCGTGCCTCTGTAATGGACATCCACTCAGTGTCTTTCCAGAGGAACTGTTCAGTTCCTTCTTGAAAAAAAAAAAGCAACACCCCAAACCCGTGCCCATAAAAAAAAAAAAAAATCAAAAGAGAAGGAGCAATTCCCTGTGCTGGGAGTAGATTTTGCAGAAGATACTATTACAGGGATGGGCACCGTCCAGAGCAGGTCTGAGTGAGGGACTGCTAAACACACTCCAAGTTCCAACTTTGGAAGTGGGAGCATCTCCCAGACAAATCAAACTCTCTCACTGGTTAACAGCTCTGCAAGTGATCTGCTCTGATGTTTGTCCTTGCTGGCAGAGAGCAGGACCCTTCTGGAATTTGCATGATTGACCTAAAGAGCCTCAAAAAAGTTAAGAAAAGCCCCCCAAGCCTCTCCCAGTATGGGGCACCCCCCACAGGGTCACTAACACCTCTCAGGAATGCTGTGAAAGAGGGTCTTTTTACTTGTGCCCAAGAGTTGTTTTCTCTCCTGCAGCACTGCAGTGGCTCAAGCAGCAGCTCAAGCAGCAGCTCTGACTCTGACTGAACATATGGCACCTCCCACCTGCACGGAACTGATCAGAAAAACACGAAGCCAAACACCTCGATGGAGTGCCCTGCCCTGCATGTTTCTCCATTCCACTTCCCTTTCCCTTAGAGCAGCGTTTTGCCTGCTGAGTGATTTACTTTGTAAATGCTTTGTCCTGGAATCCCTTAAGTCAACGGAGAGCATCTCCATGGTCTGCCTTTTGGGAGGGCCTGCTGAAAATCATCATGTGCTGGTTTACAATCTGCTGGTGTCCGTGTGTTTTTTCCTGGGCAGTGGTGCCAGCTGCTAACGTGGATCCCACTGCCCATAAAAGTCCTTACAATTCCAGCTTTCCCAGCTATAGTAGAGGGGCTGGCTGGGGATGCTTTAACTATGTGGGCTGCTATCTTTCATGGCAGGGTAATAATTGTTAGGGAAAAGGCTCACCACGACAAGGAAACCTTGCCCATTTACTGTCCTTGTTGCAGTGCATCTGTACGTGCTGGGGCAGTGGGATTTCAGTCCTTCAGCCCCTCTCTGGTTGCATTCATGTCTTGTCCTATGACCCTTGAGGCTTCCCTACAGCACTCTCCTTTCCAAAGGAGGGAGAACATGGCAGGGACACCGCAGTGCTGAGACATCACAGTCTGGATGTGCACTGCCAGGGTGTGGGGCCAGGGTGCACCTGGAAGTGTTCAAGGGACCAGTGCTTGGAGCAACCTGGTCTAGTGGGAAGTGTCCCTGCCCGTGGCAGGAGGATTGGAATGAGGTGGCCTTTCAGTTCCCTTCCTACCCAAACCATTCTGTGATTATCTGGATTTATCAGCTTAGAACCAGGAGAACCAGCTGCTCATTAATTAAAAAAAATATAAAATGAGACAAACTACAGAATACAGAGGCTTTTTCAGGGTAGGGTGAAAAGGGTTTGTTTATTTTTGCAGACAGCACAGTTCAAATTCAAATCTGGGCATCGCTCAACAGATCCTGGTGGGAAGAAGGCACCACTGATACTTTGAGCACACTGGGGTGACAGGGAGGCAGCTCTGGTGGCTGCCTGGTATTTTGTGAGATGCTAGGAGGCCCCTCTCGGCCAGGTTTAATAAATGAGTAGGTTCTGATGAAGGGCAGAATGGCAGAAGAAATCATGGGAGACATGGCCCACAGGAAAATAAAGATCTTAAGAGATGATTTATGAAATTTAGGGTAGATAGACCCCCAAAAGAAGCATCTGCAGACAACTGTGGAAGGTAGCAAAACCTCTCACAACATCCTACAGCTCCCAGGAAGGAGGAGCAAGACACACTGAGGGGTATTGAGAGTTTTTGAAAACTATAGAGTTATTCATTCATCTTGCTACACTGGAAAGGTTTCCTGCTTCTCTGATAAGCCCTCCAAGGACTACAGTACGTACACAAGTCATGGCTTGGTGTGTGTAAAGCTTTACAGAAGTACATCATATGGCTCTGTATCCTCCTTTGATCTGGGTTTTAATTAGCACCATAAATGTAACATACACGACTCTTCGTCACGAAAATCAATTAAGAGCTCTGGATTTTGGCTAGAAAGAAGGACCCTGAGGGCAGCTGTTCTGGGCTAGCAAACATACAGGGGGGAGAAAAATACAAGAGGTAATATCAGGGGTGCGTATATCAGTAAGAGGAGGACATGTGTGTGTGTGTGCCTGCCCTTCACTCAACAAATCCACCTGATGAACCTGTCGAAGAAGGTGGGCTGGGAGAGGCTGTCATAGTCCTTCTCCCGGAAGACGGCTGCCCGGTCCCCCAGGCCGAGCTTCAGCAGGACATCCATGTCTACGTCGCTCCCCAGGGCCACCACCGTGGGCATCACGTCCTGCTTCTTCATGGAGTTGATGGCCTCCTCCAGGTTCTTGCTCCCCGTGATGCCGTCGGTGATGAAGACGAAGGAGAGCTCGGCGTTGCGCCGGGCGAGCCGCTGCCCGTTCCCCGGGCTCAGCACGATGTTGTTGATGGCGTGGATGATGGCCGAGCCGATGTTGGAGGACGAGTCCAGGTACTTGATCTGCGCCAGGGCGTCGGAGATCTCCGTCAGGTTGTGGGTCAGCGGGAAGACGACGTTCTGGTCCCTCTCGCTGCCGTACTGCAGCAGCGCCACCCGGGCGTTCATGCTGTCGCTGCTGCTCCTGGCCAGCGTGAGCTGCCGGGCCACCTCCTCCACGAAGCGGTGGGCGGCCTGGAAATTCTGCTCGCCGATCCTTTCCGAGCCGTCGAGCAGGAAAACGATGTCCACGGGGCGCTGGGTGCACTGGGCCACGGCAAGCTCTGCGGGAGGAAGAAGACGACGAAGACAAAGAGTTGGGAGAATAAAAACACCGAGGGATAGGCCTGGGGCTTGTCTCAGACCATCTGGGCTGGAGTTGCCTGTGTGCACCCTTGTCCAAAGGAGGACCAGCCCCCACTCTGCTGCCAAAGCCTGTCTTTGCAGCTCATAACGCAGGAGCTTTGCTTCTGATGCCCTCAGCTCCCAGACACTAGGTCTTAATGAATGTTAATTGTCCTCCATGCAATTACAGGTCTGTGCATGTCAATCCCACCATTACATCCACAGTCTCACCTCAGTTCCCAGCTCTCATCTGTGAGAGGAATATCCAGAGATTTATGGCAGGCAGCACCTGCAAACCTCTTGGTTACTTCTGGAGAGTGGTTTACTTTCAGAGTTGTTCTTGCCATAGAATCATAGAATGGTTTGTTTTGGGAGGGATCTTAGAGATCACCCAGGTCCAAGTCCCCTGCCATGGGCAGGGACACCTTCCACTAGCCCAGGTTGCTCCAAACTCTGTCCAAGCTGTCCTTGAACACTTCCAGGGATGGGGAGTCCACAGCCTCTCTGAACAACCTGTGGCAGTGCCTCACCCCCCTAAAGAATTTCTTTCTAATCTAAACCCTCCTTCCTTCAAAGGTCATCAATGCACACACACAGATTTTTAGGATGGAAGCTGCTTTCCTACTTTTCACTCAGCTTGGTTTCACCGGCAATCACTAATTCCTGAAGAGCTTATAAAGACTGGGTGGAAAACAAGACTAATTTTCTTGGTGCACCTGTTCATAGTAAAGCAGCTTTGGTGATAGGTATATCAGACTGATATCTGAGGGGAACACAAAAGGGTGAAGTCCCAAAGATGCTGCCATATTGTGCTGCGTGACTGGCAGGCAATAGGAGCTCCTGGAGCAGCCCCAACTCCAGCATCCATTTCAGGCAACGAGGGGTAACTTTGGGGATGGGTGTATCACATTAATTTGAATTTCTGCACTGTGAGCAAACCCAGCCTGACAAAGAGCTTCCTTGGTGCTCAATGATGCTACACCTGCGTTCAGCACAGAATGACAGAACTGTTCTGGTTGGAAAAGCCCTCTGAGATCATCAAGTCCGACCATTAACCCATCACCACCATGTTACTAAACCACTAAACCATATCCTAAGGATCATATGCACATGTATTTTGAACACTTCCAGGAATGATGATGATGACTCCACTGCTTCCCTGGGCAGACTATGCCAGCGTCTGACCGCCCTTTCAGGGAGGAAATTTTCCCTAATATCTAATCTAAACCTCCCTTGGCGTAACTTGAGGCCACCTCCTCTTGTCCTATCACTTGTTACGTCCCCTCCCTTTCAAGCAATAAAGGCGTGTACTCACCTCCACCCCATCTTCCTCGAGAAATGTTGTCAGCTGATGCTGAGCTCCTGGTATGCAGGCACTGCTGCCACAAGGACACTTTGCCTCGGCAGCACCTGCACTCCTGCTCCTCCCCTGTTCCTGTGCAGTTGTGGAGGGGGTGAAGGGCACAACCCACACTGCAAAACCCATGAGAGGGTCTGCGAGAGCCGGTGGAAGAGAGCGGGTAAGGAGCGAGGGCTGCGTGTCACCTTGTAGCAGTGTTAACAATCCCGACCCCTCCCAGTGCTTCTCAAGTGTAGTCGTGTTTTTTGGGATGACAAGCAAGATCGACTCACCTCCCGAGTGGCCCAGTGCAAGCCTTAAGGGCTCCGAGCTAAGCTAGGGGGGTGGTTTATAGAAAGACATAAATGCCTGTAGCTCACCATCCTGCACAGCTGAGGACGTCTACACAGGCCAGCACAAAAAAGCAGAAATACCCCCCCTTTTCCTGCCATTAGCAACCCATCTGATTGCTTTGGTGTTGCAGAGTAACCCCACCCATTCACACCACTTTCCTGCTTCTTCTAAAACCCGGGGAACTTGTGTTTCCTCTATTCTTTCACTGTGTGTTGACAGTGGAGATGAGAGTGAGATGGGGATTGACCTCCCTGACCTTTCCGGTGTTTCCCCTTTTCCCAGCCCCCACTGTGTGTCCGGGGAGCTGGGGACTGTCCTTTACCCAGATCCTTATCTGTGCCCTTCCTTTGCCCAAGAGCTTCATTGAAGGAACTGTTGCTGAGAGGAAATCCATCGGGTTTTATAAGAGGGATTAGCCAGGATTATGCTAAAAAACCACCCCTTCACCTGCCTGCCACCCGGGGGCCAGTGCAAACACTGCTCAGGCCAGAGACATTTTCTCCCTCTCCCACTGCTCCCCACCAATGAACTGAAGGTTTTTGAGAGGTAAAAAAACCTTTGTTTCCAATGTTTTGCTAGAAATTATTTCCAAGGAGGAGGGGGGGGGGGGAATAAATAGCCACTGTGTGATGAAATTAAATGAAATCAACACCCCCTTTTGCTGAAATCTTCCCCAATCTTCATTTTGTTCAGCAAAATGTCCCAGCCCTGATATGTTCTCTTCAAATCAGTGGGGTTTAGGGGCTTTTCCTCTGGCATCGTGGCTGGAGCAGCTTAACTACTCTGAGTTCAGTCCTGCATCGCAAAAGGCTAAGTCACACTAACTCTGGGGTAAAAATCAAAACAGAATAGGGAGTTTGGATTTGCACAGACTATGCAGAATATGAGAATTATGACCAGGCTCAGGCACAGTCTGATTCTTTTGCCTTCACCTAAAACACAGAGCACACCCTGTAAAGTGCTTGGAATTATTTTCCCTCTGTTCTATGCCAGTAGCAGAGATCTCTGAGCTCCTTGCCCCCAGAGACCGGGAGCAAAAAGTGCTGAAACCCTGAGAAAACACTGAAATAGGTTAGATGCAGGCAATTCCCATGCCTGAGCTTGGCAACTGGCTCCCCTTTTTACACCTGGAAATGTTACAGCCCAACCACGTTTCCGAAGAGGGCACATCTCCCTTAAATACGTCGTTCGTTTACGAGACTTTATTGCAATAATACCATGCCAGTTAGAATAAGTACTTCTACTCTTGTGTCTGCACATGAAATTCCATTTCCTCTAAACATGGCTTCAGAGGAGTTAAACTGGAGGTGGGAATGGCACTCACCTGCCTGACTCCGTGAAAACCAGGGGCTGCTGGAAATATCACTCCTTGTCTATAAGCGCACATAACCACAGTGCACGTGGTGGGTCTGTGGGCTCTTAACCAAATTGGCCTTGGGTGTGGATTAAACAGGCTGTGCCATATCAAGTTTAGGTATTTGCTTTTAAACAGCTCCGGTAATTTGAGTGTGTGATACAACACATGACGTGGAGGTGTGACTGCACAGTCAAGGATTTCTGCTTTGGACCACCCGGCCCTATGTAACAGAGAATCTGTCCTTTGGATAGAGACAGGTACATGGTGTTAATTAAGATAGAAGAAGCACAAACCTACAAGAAGAGAAAGGCCAAGGGAGCTCAAACAGCTTCTGGCAGAAGCACTCCCCAGGTGTCAGTGCTCCCGATGGAAGGAGAGGGTTGCCCCCTCTGCTGTACTGTTTGCTCCTTCCCTCCCACACCCCCAGCTGCTCACTGAGGGGTTCCACAGAGACACTGGTGAGCAGGAATTGCACCTTGCTTTGTCAGGACCCAAAGAGAGCCCCACTGTAACTGAGGGAGAGGATGCAGAAGATGCTTCAGAAGGTGTCAGCAAAGACACATGCAGGAGTGCACAGGGAAAGTGCATCGTTAGACTCTGCAAAAAAAGCAGCGGGCAAAGCCAGAGCATCCCCTGCCATTGCTGGGGAAAGCCAGCTGAGCCAGAGGGGACTGCTCCTTGTGTCCCATCCCTGGCTGAGCGCAGCAAAGCTGTCCCACTGCCTCTGTTTCTCCTAAACTAAAAGCATCTACCAGAGTACCTGTCCCTTCTGCCACACAGGCGCTTGGGGAACAACGATTACCACCTCCACTCGACCCCTGCCTCCCCGTGACCTCTAGCAGTGGTCTCAGCACAGCCCTAGCACAGTCTCTGGGTCCCCCACAATCTCGCTGTGCACCATTTTGAAGGTGTCAATGAACAAGTCCATCCACTCCTGCCGCTCACTTCCAGTGGCAAACTTGGCTTTTTCGGCGGTAAAGGCCAAAGTGGCCACCAGCTGTGTGTACATGCTGGGGTCCCGGGATTCCCGCGTGGAGTTTAGGAACTGGGCGATCGAGCTTATGGTGCTGGGGAAATCTATGTTGACTCCCTCTTCCATGGGGCGGAAAATAAGTGGGTTTACGCTCCCAGGGTTCCTGTCATCTGCAAGTGAGCGTCAAAAGAATATTTTCAGGGCTTGCTAGCAATGGCTGCGTGTCTGAAAGCTACCTGGCTTTCCTACTTGCAGTGCACTGGGGAAGAACAGAGCTAACGAGGACAGAGAAGCAGAGACCAGAGCCAGGTTTTAAATATTTGTGCCACTCATGTCTGAGGAACCACGGGATCTGCACTGAAATCTTTCACACATCAGCTGAGCGACTTCAGAAAATTACACGAAACCTTAACTGCCCAGTTCCTACTCATCCAGCACAGGCATGAGGGAGAAAGAGCAGTGCTCAGGAAAAAGGCCACGGGGTCCAACTTCTTTCTGCAGATGGGACTCACCCATCATGTATCTTTGGACTCTTACTACGTGCAAACCATGCACATGATGCTGTAAGGCAGAAAGACATCTAAGGGACAGCATCATGTGCCCTCCTTGCCTGGCACTCAGCCTCAAGGCAGTGACTCTGGCCGAAGCTGTGTAGTGTCTGGACTAGTCAGGACCCTGAGAGCCTCCATCTGCACCTGGCTGTGCTGAATTTAACTTGGAATAAACCCCCAAAGCTCAAAGCAAAGCCTTTTGCACGGGTTAGCAAGAGCCTCACAGAGCGTCATGCGGTTTCTGCGAAGCAGGTGGTCAGTTCAGATTTGTTCAGCACTTAAACCCTCCAGCATCCCGTTAGTATGGCAGTCACTGATGAGAGACAAGGGTCTCTCCCCAAACCAGGAAAATCTGGATTTCCTTAGGTAAAGCACTCGGGCAGCATGAGGGGAAAACAGTGTGTGTGTGATACCTGTCCCTCTCTGTGCTCTGCTGGTAGCGCCCAGGCTGAAGCTGGAGCACAATTGATTTGCCCCTTAAAAGTGCCAGGACTGACACTGACAGCCACGGGGCCAAGGACAAGGCTGGTGTAGCTGCTTCCCTGACCTGGGCCTGTCTGGCTGCACCACGGTGGGACGTACTCACTGGATGTGCACTTGCTCAACTCACATTCCCTCCGCAGGACACCGTCCCCACGCACGGGGTTTGCATGGGAACTGGCACTAACTTAGGAGAAGTTCCTGGAGAACCAGAGGAAGTCAAGCACTGAGCAGAGAAGCCCCAGGCTCTCTCATGTGCCTTACATCATATCCCATCCAACACGTTCCCTTGCCACCAGGCAAGAGCGATCACTGCAAATCCTTCCAAACGATGGCAGCGATGCATCACGGACCATCCGGTGTGGGGGGTGGAAGGCTCGTTGCCCAAAGGCCCCTGAATCTCCACCTATTACTTAAATTTGATCTACCAGACCTAGCCCAACTTTTGCCCACGCTGAGATGGGTCACTCTGACAGGAGGCTCATACCCACCCAGCCACACCAGTCCACCTCCTGTGTTCTCCAGGGCACAGGTCTTGCCTGCACTTGTCATGGTCTGCCCACAGCACGGCTTGAGGGATTCACCCCAGAGGGAACCCCCTGAGATGCTTCCTTCAGCCATTTCTGTTCTGGCCCCCAGGACTGTCAGATACCAGCGAACTGTCTTCACCTTGCACCAGGATCAGAAACACCCAAGCGCGCTACAAGGAAAGCACTTTCAACTTCACCTCGCTTTGGAGGGCTTTGGTGGCCCAAGCCCAGGAGGAACGAGTGTGCCACTGTCTGGGTTCCTCAGAAATGGGAAGGCTGCTAAGACCAAAATCTTTGAAGACACCTGAGCAATCACCAGTGGGGCATGGGGGTGCCACCTCCTTGCACATGGATTCGCAGGACCAAGCTCCTCAGAGGACATGGCAGAGGAACTCAGCGTCACTGTTGGACACTGTGCCCCCTGCATGGCCAGGTGCAAATACTCAAAATACCACTGAGAGATTTTAGACAGGAGTGATTATAGCTTCTCATAAAATTCTATGCATCCTTGGACCAGTTTTCCTACCCTTTGCATGGAAACAAAGGGACTTACTTCAAAGTGAAATTTGATATTATGTATAGGGCTCAATTGAAACTGGGGTTCTCCACAAAAACATTCATAGCAGGAGCAGAGACAAAAATCACAGGAGCTGGCAAAACTTAAGTCCCCTATAAACTTTGTGAATATCAGCACAGAGTGCATCTGTCGTATTTAAACAGGCACAGGGACTCAGACAGAGAGGATCTCTCTAGGAATTCGGGATGTATATCTGCCCCTCAACAAGCAAAACGTGACCAAGTCAAGCTACCTTCAGCACGCAGCAGCTATCTTCTTGATACAAGAGGGTTCTTATAGCCTTGCCCTTTATTCCAACACCCTGAGTTAACTGTTAATCAAATACAGCCAGTGTTAGAGAAGCCAAAGCTTTGGGTCCACTGTGTTGTTGTTTTCCAACCGATTTCTACCAGCTGCTCTGCCCCTGTCACTCCCAAGGAGCATCCTGCTACAAAGGTCACATGAGTGGGAGAGTTTAGCAAGGGGGGGTTTGCCTTGAGTTTGGAGGTCACAACCAGGTGGCTCCCAGGAATTTGGGCGGGGAGAGATATCAGGGGTGAGCCATGCTGGTGCACTTGCACGGTGCACTCGTACCTACCTGCGCAGAGAACTCAGAGAGACGGGAAAAGAGCAGGACACGAAACCCTTTATCCTCTCCTCACGTAAAGTGACACTATTTCTCAAACTCCTGCCATCCAAAAGGAAGTTTTGGATCCAAAAGGAAGACAGAGTTGCACCCCTTCCCGTCCTACTCCTGAGCCTCATGCACTCTCCCCCTGGACTTTGTGCAGATGGCATGAAGATACTTGTAATGTTTACCTGTCTGACAGGGCAGCTCAGGGCAGACAACCTGTGGATCTGGAAGGAAAAGAAACAGGGAAAAAAAACCTGAGTGATGTGCTACCATCCCTCTTTGCTGGCTCAGAACAAGGTTTCTTACAGGGAACTCTAAAAGGACTGTCCCAGAAGGCTGGCCTGTATATGAGGAAGGACTCAGTTCAGGGCTACATAAAGGTCAGCCCCACCATGAATGACCCAGCTACCGGCCAACCTGCTGGGACACAGTGTCTCTGCAATCATATATGCCCCCCACCCCCAAACCCTGGGGTCAAAACTGCAGTTCCAGTAAGAACCACGCAAGGACAGGTACGGACCTGGGCAGAGCACGTCTTCCATCTTGTCAATGAATTCCTCGGCCACCAGATCTGAGAAGAGCCTCATCTTCTGGACTCGCTGGGGCTCGTTGCAGGCGATAGAGACCAGGGTCTCGCTCTGCTCTGGCTGGTCAAACATGTCCCCTATGCCGATGGTGTTGACGACCACATCTCTACCGCAGAGGGCCCCTAAATTCTTGTCATCATCCCGGGGGTCGTAGCGCCCGTCTGTGATCACCACGGCGAACACCTGGGCTTGCTTTCTCCTGCTTTCCTTGATGAGCTTGTTGTAGGCAAACTGGAGGGCGGACGGCGTCCAGGTGCCCCCAGCGATCCACTCCAGGCGCTTCACTGCCTCCTTGAAGCTCGACAGCGAATCGATGCGCTCGTCGTCAAGCTTGATGGCTTCAAAAGTCCCCTCGTGGCTGTACTGCACCACCCCAACACGGGCACCTGCCAACGAGGCGTCACGTTACTTGGCTTCGCACCCTCAGTGGAAAGTGAGGAAAGTCAAAGACCTGCCCAACTGGCATGAAAAGCCACAGAAAATGGACAAACATGGAAGATGGAGAGATCCAAGACCCTTTTTTTTTTTTTCCCCCCCATGCCCCCACTCTGTCCCCCACGTAGCCCAGACCTGTCTGTGACTTGGGGTCCTTGGCAATGGAGCCCAGCCTGCTGACCACGTTGACGACAAAATTCTTCTCCAGGGTGAAGTTGGTGTAGCCGATACTCTCCGAGCTGTCTATGACAAACATGATGTCCAGGGCCCCGCAGCGCTTCTCACAGTCTGGGGAGGAGGGCACAAAGAGGAAAGCACAAAGGTCAGTGATGGTGGGAACAACAGCTGCCAGGGCAGAAGAGACCGTCTACGGGAAGATGGAGACCAAGATGTGCTCCATGCTCCATCAGTTGCTCCTTCCTTTGAGGAGGGAGGAAGAGGAGCACACCAAGCACCCACAGCCGGCAGTTCAGCGCCAGGGGTGGCTCATGGGGCAGAGGGATGAGATCCCCATCCTTGCAGTGGTCGTTCCCCTTCCCAGGGGAGAGAAGATGGCCTGCTCACCGCAGCATCCGCACGTCTCTCGCACATAGGTCATCACGTCGCAATCCTGCCGGGAAAGGGGGACAGGGTGAATGATTCTCTCTGTTCCCTTTCCTCTCCCAGCCAGCCAGCCCTCTTTCCCTCTTTCCCTCTTTCCCAGGCTTCCATGGGAAGCCATAGGCCACCTCTGCCATGCAGCAGCAGGACTTGACGCCCTGTTTTGTTCTCAGGCCGTGCAAGGCAAAGAGAGATTGCCCCGGCAGGAAGAGCACGAGGGGGCTACTCACCGTCAGACCAGGGTCTCCTGGTGGGCCAGGGGTCCCCTGCAAGGAGAGCACAGGGATTTCAGGCACAGTTTTCCCATTTGTTCCTTTTCTGGGAAATAGAGCCATCAAAAACGTGGCATTTTGCAGAGGGGAGGGGAGGGGAGGGAAGGGAAGCCCCACAGTGAGCCAGCAAATTTATCTGGCAGCTGGTGTCCCCTCCAGCAGCATCTACTTGGACACAACGCCATGGGACTGTACCTCAAGGCCTGCTTCACCAGGTGGACCACGGGATCCAGGCTCCCCTCCTGGGCCAGGATCACCCTGGGGAAGAAGCAAAGAAGGGTCAGATATTTCCTGGGCAAGGCTGGCAGTGCAGCCCCTGGTGTTCAGGGCTCCTCCTGACTCTCTCATCAGGCCTGCTAAGCACAGCCACCAGCCTGCCACAGCTGAGCCTGGGGACAAGAGCAGGACAAGGGCGGGCAGTGTCAGCCCCAGCACACCAGGCAGGGGTGTGGGAGGGGGATCCTGAGCCTGTGGACAGTATGGGCAGTCTGCTTACCGGTTCCCCCTTCTCTCCTTTGGTCCCTGGCACTCCTTTTGGTCCAAGGTCACCTCTTGCTCCCTGCTCGGTGGAAGGAAAAACAGATCCAGTATGGGGCACATCTGGATGTGCTCAGGCAGAGGCACTGCTGCATCACAAACACATGCCTGCCTGGCCTGGGAGAGCATCCTCTGAACGAGCAGCTCAGTGCAGAGCAAATAAACAGTGTTTACAGAGGCATTAACTAAGACAAAAAGAAGTTCTGCAACGAATTTTTCAGATGGTTTCAAATGGAGATGGGCTTGGGAGATGCAGCCAGGCTCAGCAGCTGCAGGAAAAGCCAGTGCAGCTGCTGGCAGGACAGGCTCTGCAGCCATTAACCCAGAGGGTTGGGAGACAACTCCTTGGCATTTCAGTCAGTACAAAAAAACCCAGGTGATAGAGACAAACACACTCACCTTGGGTCCCGGCAGCCCTTTCTCACCCTTGTCACCCTGCAGAGGGAGAGGAGGGAGAGGTCAGCACCCGACCAGCACCAGCCCTGCACTGTGCACACCCAAAGCCTGCACTGGAGGGGCAAGGAGCTGAAGAACAAGCGTAGCTTCGGGCTGGTGGTTGGGGTGGTGAGCACAGCCACCTCCTCACCCCCCGATGGAGGCCCAGGTCCCCAGCACCTCTGCCACGAGACCGATGGACCTGTGGCCAGGTTCAATCCTGGTGTCCAACTCCCTTTCTCCTTATCACAGGCACTACTCCCCGATCATTTTCCATCCTCTCTCCCTCTTCTTTCAGGCTGCTGAGCTCCACCAGCAACACCATCCACTGGAACAGACTTCCTTGTGTGCTGGGTGAGGAGTACATACCTGCGGTCCTCTGGGTCCAGGGTAGCTAAAGCCTGGTCTGCCTCTGTCACCCTTTGGTAGGAAAAAAAAAAAAAGACCCATGAGATACCAAATCCGGCCTTTCTGACCTGGTGATGACAGTTACAGCCTTTTTTGTCTTCTCTCTGGGTGAGATACCACCAGGAGCCAGGACTTCTACAGCTGTCTCTGAAGCACTGGGAATGGCTGTCTGGAGGAAGGATTGGCAGGGTCTTGGGGATGTCACATGCAGGGGGTGCCCCTGAATCTGTGCAGGGTGAGGTGTATCATCAGAGCTGCCTTGGCCCGAGCAAGACCTACATCTCTGCCCCACAGGGAGGCTCAAGTCTAATTCTGTTTCCAGGGCACACAGGTTTCTGCAGTGGAAACTGCCTTCCCCCCCCCCCCCAAATAAATAAATAAACAGGAACACCAACCAACCCATCCTTTCAAATACAGAGTTTTGTTCATGAACTTTACCTTTGGTCCTGGTGGTCCAGCGTCACCTCTCGGGCCCAGGTCACCAGGGTCCCCACGCGATCCCTGCAGGGTAGTTTTGGGGAGAGTGGGTGAGGGTGTTCCCTGATGGACCATACCTCTTCTCCTGGCCACTCAGGGGGCTGTGCTGGAGAATCCAGCTCTTGAGATGGTGCTGCAGGACCATCACCCTCCCCGGTGAGTTTACTGTGATAGTGACTGTCTCAGCACTGGGGTTCCCCTGTCCTGTAGAGCCACGTGGGTGTCACAGCACTACTGTCACAGTGGGGTGCTGGACTAACCACAGGCCCAGGACAAATGGATGCTTGTGGAGTCCCATCTTCCCTCTTCCCCACAGTGACCCGCCCTGAGGGTCCCTTCCATATTATCACAGAAACACCTGGGACCAGGAGTGATGGAGAAGCAGCGACTCCTGGGTCTTGTGACCTCTCCTTGCCCTATTCAGGGGCCTCTGGGCTAATTTTTGAGCCTTCCTGAGAAAAGGTCATGCAGCTTCTTCTCAGGAGGGTCAGTGTAGGCAGCTTATGTCAGCAGAGCAAGCTCTTGCTGCAGAGGGAGGACAAGGTCACACAGATGCCCAAGCATGACTTACTATCCTGCCTGGCTCTCCCACAGCACCTGGAGGACCTCGGGGTCCTGGCAGTCCTTGGTCTCCCTGCAGAGCAAAGAAAAACACGAGAATGTACAGAGGCAGATGTGCATGATGAAGGGAGGGAAGCCAGGAAAGCTGCCCCTTCCTCCTGGCTGTCACCATGCTTACCCTCGCTCCTTTGTTTCCAACCTCACCAGGCAGGCCACGAGGACCCTCTGGACCGGGATCTCCCTGTGAAGAGGGTAAAGACATTCCTGGTCATGGATTCTCCAATGCCATCTCTCTCCAGTGCTACATGGAGTGAGAAGGCCTGATGCCCTTCTCAAGTCTGGTGTTTCTCGGCTTGAAACAGTGTCAGGGCAGTGGGCCCTCTGAATGTGTCCCTTGACCTTAAATTTCAGTGTCCTTTATCCCCTCTCTGGACCAAAACCCAGCAGAGGTTGTGCCTGATGCCAGCAGGGCAGGTAGTGGGCACAGAGGGATCTCTGATTCCCAGCTCTGGTGATGGACACCCGCATGGCTGGGCAGCAGCACATCACACACACCAGTCCCACCCATCTCAGGCTCTTTTTTACAGTGGTCTGGGCAGTTGCTTCACTCACCCTTTCTCCTGCACCCCCGGGAGTGCCTTTGCTGCCTTTCGTCCCCGGATCTCCACGTCGACCCTTGGCAGGTACAGGAAGTCACATAAATGGAGGGAGAAGATTGATGTTACCTGTGCAGTGACAACCTCCTCCCCCTGGGCTCTGGGGGTGGCACAAACACTCCTGGTTCATTCCCTCGGGGTTAAAGACTCATCCAGTGATGACACAAGCTGGCTGGGCTCTGTGGCCCCGTGGTGCTGGTGAGCCTGTGCCAGGGGACACTGTCTCCAAACCACCCCCCAAAATTTGCAATGCCCCATCGTATTAACTTCGGTCTGTGTGGCACCAGTGATATTGTGACACCGCCCTTTTCAAAGAGCTCTACCACACTGGCCATCAGATCTTGACTCTGCGAGCTCCTGCAAGAAGCCAGAGGTTTGGGGGGACTTGCTAGAGAGCATCTTGTTAGAGAAAAAAGGCTGGGCCTTTGTGGGAACATGGGATGCTTCTCTAAGGTGAAATGGTTAATACTAAGCTAAGTATTATGGGAGTACTGCTCTGTGATGGGAGAGACAAGGGGAGATCAGCATCTGCACATCTTTTGGGATGCACAAGGCAGGGCATGCAAGCTGAACAGGGGAGTTTCTCAGTGCTCATCCATGGAACTGCATCAGGTTCCCACGGTGTGCCCACTGTCCAGGGACCTATTCAGACACTTACAGGCTCTCCTTTGGGTCCAGGGGATCCTGCTTCACCTTTACTTCCCTTGTTTCCAGCAGGCCCTTGAGCTCCAGGATTGCCTGGAAGTCCCTTGGAGAAGAAAAAGAAATATGGTTTGTTGGAAGAGAGGTTGAGGTGCACACCCCTCCTTTTGTTGTGTCAAGCAGTCCCCACCTTGAGCAGAGGTGCGTGTGAGCACCCAGCTTCTGCTTCCACACACCCTGCATGCCCAAATGTCACTGCCACTAGCATGGGCTCCAGCCTTGGAGTGGTGTGATGCTGTTTCAACCTTCCTCCATCAGCTGAACCCAGGCTTGTCATCTGTTCCTTACAGCATCCAGCCAGCCCTGCCCAAAGCTATCTCAGGGGCTATCTCAGCCACATGCCTGGAAGTGTTCAAGGCCAGGTTCAGGGGACTTGGAACTGGATGACCTTAACGGTTCCTTCCAACCCAAAACCATCCCGTGATTCTACGAATGGATCGGACAGAAAGATAAACCATTCCAAGTCCAATTTGTCTTCTTTTCTCTGCTCTGGATGGAGGCTCAAGACCCACCCTTGTTTTGCTCTGGGCAGCTGTGGGAGTGTTGTGTGGTGCCCTCTCCTGTTTCCCATTGTGCCGGAGGGGGACATGTGTGGTGGGAGAGCTCCCCCAACTTGTACGTCCTCCGTGCTGGTGGGCTGAGCAGCAGAACCACCAGAATGCCACCTCTGGGCATGGTCATGCAGTCGATTCTGCTCCAGCTCCATGCCACGCGGAGCAGACCACAGAAGGCATCTGGATGCTGCATGAACCTACCGGGCTTCCTTTTTCTCCTGGAGGTCCTGGGGGTCCACTGCGACCAGGCCGGCCAGGATCTCCCTGGAACAGGCAGAGAGCGATGGTCATCCCCTGCCTCATCAGCACTCTGCACTGTGAGCAGCCCAAGCAGCCCAGGCCCTTCCCTCAGCTCCTGTGCCTGCTGGTGGGATCCAGACCCCAAAGCCTATGGGCTCCGTGAGCGCCGTAGGATTTAGGAGTGAATCCAGGGAATGGTGTTTAGCTGGTCCCCACTGGTGGCCTCTGCCCACACCCTGCTGCCTGTCCAGAGCACTTGTACCTTCATGCCTGCGTCTCCTCTTTCACCTTGGTCTCCTGCATCTCCTGGGTAGCCATCAGGGCCCTGGGGAGGGAAATGACAAAGAACCACACGTTTCACAGTGGGAACACTTTCCCTGCAGAATAAATAAAATAAAAATGTCTAATAAAATAAAATTTTCTAAGCCAGTGCTCAGAAAGTTCCTCTGGAGGCTAAAGTAGGTTTTGCTTGTTGCAGTGTTGATGAAAGGGGCAGCTCCTCCTCTCTCTGTGGAGGGGAGGGACATTGGGGGCTCCCAGCTTGCTTACACATGGGAAAGGAGGCACAGAAAAATCAGGCTGTGCTCCCCACTCCAGGGATCCCAGGTCTGGAATCAGATCAGATGGTAGGAAAACAGGCCAGTAAACTCTCTTTGGCCATCTTTCTACACATGTAGCTCACTCAGCAGCTGCACAACTGATGTGCTGATGGGTTTGATGGGTTCCTACCTTGTCACCAGGGTCACCCTTGCATCCCGGTGGTCCAATTCTCCCCAGCTTGCCCTGGAGAGATGAGATTCAAAGGAAAAAGACTGAGAAGCTGTAGGTGTCTGAAGGAGAACACAGCTTTTCTTGTTAACAGTTAATAATTTTTAGCATCGTCTGCTGACCTTACCTGTCACCAGCTAGACAATAAATAGCAAGTGTATTCCTTAAACAGAAGTGGGGTGTGCAGAGACAAGTGGAGAAGGAGAAAGCACTGTAAAGCCCTGAGGGGTGGTGGGAATTCAGGCATGCTCATCCTGCACACGTGCCCTGGGTGATGGAAACGTCCCTTGGGGCTGGATTTGGTGGTCACTCATGCCCACGGCTGTCATCTCCTGTCAGAGCAGCTCGAGTGGGCAGCAGCTGCCTGAGGGATGGTGTGAGAGAGGCACTGCCTTGCTCTGTGCCCCAAAACAGCTTTGTCATCAGTGCTGAGGCAGCTTGTCACAGGTAGAGAATGGGGGAGAGTGAAGGGCTTTAGTGTTTTAGAGAGTGGAAGGGACTGAGGGTTGTCTCAGAGCTTCGGCAGGCATTGGAGGAGCAGGAAGGAAGAACTGCTATTACCTTGCAGATATACTGGACTGGGTGCCTGAGATGGTACAGAGCAAAGCCAGCACGTTATGGCCAGTGGGCAAAGCCAGGGACTTTGCTGCGAGGCCCCTGAACTTGGCTTTGGGGCTTTAGGACTAAGAACAAGCAGGAGTCAAAGAGACGAAATTTCAGATTCTGTGACGAACTGCCTTGAAGACCAAATTTCTGCAAAGCTTTCTGCGTCCGTGTCCTGTAGGGGTCACTAACACCCAAGATGAGGCATCCACACGCAACTTATCACCTTCTCAGCCCGAGCACAGAGCGGGTTACCCATCCAGGTTGTGCAGAGAGCTTGCTGACAGGGGGACAGCACTGTGCAGGATGTGCAGGATGTAGCTGTGTCTGAGGGGATTGGGTTGGATCTCAGGGAAAGGTTCTTCCCCCAGAGGGTGGTTGGCACTGAACAGGCTCCCCAGGGAAGTGGGCACAGCCCCAAGGCTGCCAGAGCTCAGGGATTGTTTGGATAACACTCTCAGGCACGTGGTGGGATTGTTGGGGTGTCTGTGCAGGGCCAGGAGTCGGACTAGATCCTTGTGGGTCCCTTCCAGCTCAGGATATTCTGTGATTCACTTCTGCGACCTGAATTACTCTGTGTATTTCTACAGGACATGCAGAATAGTGTGCAGATAAGGTCTCAGAAACCTCGGTCAGAACAGAAAGCCAGAGTGTGGCACAGGAGAAACTAAACAGCCCGTGGGGGTTGAGAGAGGGTAAAGACATGAAACAGCAGCAGCGACATTAGGGGTTTGCTCCCGGTGCTCCCGGTTACCTTCTGTCCGTCAGTGCCGTTCCTGCCTGCCAAACCAGGGGCGCCCTGGGATCAGGGGGAGGAAAAAAAAAAAAAAAAAAAAAGGGATCTATTAACACACACTCCAAGGGTTGGTAGCTGGAACAACATGCAAGTTAGAAAATGTCCTCTCTTACCCTCCGTCCGTCGGATCCGATTTCTCCCTGGGAGAGAAGGAAAGAGGACAGGAAGTCAGGCACTGCCCACACCCCCCACCCATCTGCATCCTAAAACCATCACCACTTCACCACACCGTGAGCAATGCCTGAAGGAGGAGACAGGCTTTGGGATGTCCTTGGAAATCCCTCCCCATATCTCCAATCACGGTGTTTATAGGGTTGTTATCCTTCCCCATTACAGCTGATCTCTCCCTCTTTGCATCAGAAAGGAGCACAGCTTCTGCCAAGTGCCCAGCCAGCCATTCTGTCTCTTCTTTCTCACCTTCTCTCCTTTCAGCCCCGGGACACCCTAGACAAAAACAAAACAAAAAAGACAAACAAAAAAAGAAGAAGAAGAAAATTGCTGTGTTAGCGCCTGGGAAAACGTCAGGAATGGAGGCAGCGGAGCGCAGGGTTCTGGGTAGGGAAATGAGGAGGTAAGAGGGAGAATCAAAGCTCCCCCTTCTTCACCATGCTAAGAGCTCAGCCGTTGGCTGTGGGATTCTCACCTTGGGACCAGGATATCCGATGGGACCTTCAATACCCGGGTCGCCCTTCAGGGAGGAAGACACGGAGAGTTAGTCTGAGGTCATCAGAGGCACGGCCCCAGCAAATGGAGGGGAGGATTTTCCACAACTCACCTGTCGGCCCTTCAGCCCAGGGGAGCCTGGCTCACCCATGTTCCCCTTTGCACCCTAAGGAAAGAAAAACTGAATGTAAATCCAGGCTTGGTAATGGCCGAGAAAATGGCAGTTTCTGGGAGCTGGGGCAGGACAGTGGGGCACTGTGGATGTGAGAGCTCTGCTCTTGAGAGTGGAAAACTCAGGGACAGCTTCTGTCCTTGTGTGCTGGAGGTGCACAGCAGATGCTCGGATGTCTCTCTGTACTGCTGGCAGCCTGGGCACAGACCTGGGCACACCAGTGTTGGTTGTGTGCTGCTGTGTCTCCCAGGGCCAAGACAGATGCTGGTGAGTTATTTACCACCTGGGTGCGACCTGAGAAGGCAGCTGAGGTGGGGTCTAGGGCATCCTGCAGTGGTTGTGGCAGGCACAGGCATTACTGTCTTTCCCACAGCTCAGAGCAACTTACCTTCTGCCCTCGGTATCCCTTGGGACCAGGCGGACCTGTAATCTCCAGGCAGCTCATCTTGTAGCACTGAAATACAAGGAATTAAACAGGAGGTGTTTAATTGAAAAGCGTGCCACCACTTCATGTGCATCCAAAGCCCAGCTCAGCTCTGCACCCGTAGCTCTCCACACGCCTCTTCTCACGAGCTCAGGGCTAAAGTCTACTGTGGCTACAGCTGTGTTGGGGCTGAGGCAGCAACAAGCACCCCGAGAAGTGCTGCCTGTCAGTTTAAGAGCGGAAAGTTTCCATGAGAAGGTTCATTACAGCTCAGCTCTGGGCCCAGACAGGCAGAACAGGACTGCCAAGCATCAGAGGTGGTGGGGGCTTGCTCATCTGGGGTCCTCAGGGCACAGGCATGCCCTTTGGACCATCACCTGCTTACTCCTCCCTCTGTATGCCAATTCCTGTCCCTGTGGTACCAGCAGGGCAGGAGCTTCAGCTTGTGCAGCACCTACAGAACAGGAACATGGCTCTAAAGGGATGAAATGAGTCTGTACCGCAGACCTGAACTCATTACAGGTAAGGGGGAGGGAGTCCAGTGGGACATTATAACCACTGGATAAGGGGTTGTGCCCCCAGGCTCTGCACTGATCCACAGGTGGGCAGAGACCCATCCCTCAGAGGTCTATGCTTTTTTGGGGTACAAGCTGGTCTTCTCTAATTGAGGCAACTTAAACCTGTGTCGTGTGGCACCGGCACGAAGATGCTGCTCACTCACCTCGCCGTAGGCTTCGTGTTTCTGCAAAGGAGAGAAGAGAATGAAGAGAATCAGTTAAGGGGATCAGCCCCCAAGGGAAAGGCAGCATCCCACCCCTCCTCCTCCTTGGGTGTGTGTGATGGTGAGGGAGATGAGGTGGTTAAGGCCCCGTGGCTGCAAAGATGTTCTCAGCAGAGCCCCCCATTAACAGTGCCCCATATGTGGGGTCTCAAAGACCACGCTGATGGTGAGCATGTGTCTCAGTGTGGCACACTCTTCCACGTGCCCCTGGATGTGGAGCAGGATGGGATATGGGTCTGGTCTTCAGCAAGAGCCAGGACTAGGGTGGCAGCCTGCCCAGACACGCCAGGAAGCGAGAGGCACAAAACCAAGGAGTCCTGGTTAAGCACCAGAAAAAAGACTCCATTTTCCCTGCTAGGGGCGCTCTCCAGAGCCCTGCCAAAAACCCAGTACAGCGTTCCCCCCGTCCATACACTGTTCCTCTTGTGTTCCTCCCCCCCCCCCAACCCCCATGCTGTACCATGGCTTGGATGATCCTGTCGATGGTGTTGACGTCGATGTCCAGGGTGTCCCTCTGCGTGATGGCGTAGTTGTTGCGGTACAGCTCGTGCGGCAGGTTGGCGATCTCCCGCAGGCCCTGCTCGTACACCTTCTCGCTGGGGGCCACCGCGAAGAGCTTGATCCCCATGTCCCGCGCCCTCTCGGCCTGCATCTTCATCCCCCCGCAGGGGCTGCCGGTGACGTGGCCGTCGGTGATGACCACGGCAAAGTTCACCCCGGTGGCCATCTGGGTCTGGATTTGCTGCGTCATGTTGGAGATGGCGCAGTCCGTGAAGGTGCCCCGGCCGAGGTAGTTGATGGCGTACAGCCTGGGCAGGTAAATGTCCTTGCTGCTCGTGAGGGGGCTGTAAATTTCTACCACGTCTGAGTAGTGGAGCCCACCGAACTGCCAGGTGATGTAGACTTGGTTCTGGTAGAGCTCGCTCTCCAGTTTGTCGATGAACACGGGGATGAAGCGCTTTATCTGGTCCACCAGGCTCTGGATGGGCACGGTCTGCAGAGCAACGCTCTCCGAGGTGTCAATGATGAAGTAGACATTGATGGGGCAGTTCCTCTTTTCTGCATGGAGATAATTATTCAGACCGTGTCAGAGCACTTCGTGCACCCCCCCTGCGCTGTCCCCCAGAAACTTGGACCAAGTGCAGTGCTGGAAAAAGCAGAAGTCCCACCTAGCTCTAGAACTGACATCTGTGTTTGGGTTAGATGGCTCCCCAGTGCCCAGGACTTCTGAATTCCAAGATCTGCTACAGAACTACAGGATCATTAGGGCTGGAAAAGACCTCTAAGATCATTGACTCCAGCTGTTAACAGCACTGCTCAGTACTGAATCAGTCCCGAAAATCTTGCTGTTTTTTTGTAGCAGTCAGGCTGGACAACTTAAATCACCTCTGCATTGCAACTAAAGCAAACAATTTTATGGCATCAGATAGAGAGGTGAGTGCTGGAGACTGAACTGGTGTTTGTCACTGTATCTGCAAGGAGAGGCCACCACTGGCAGACCCCAGCTCTTCCATCTCCACTGGCAGACCCCAGCTCTTCCATCTCTACCTCTCTGCACTTCAATGCAAACCCAGAATTGTGATTTTGGGTGCAGGACAGTGATCTCTACAGATGGATTGTTACCACAAAGGAGTGCAAAGGGGCAGGAGAGGTGAAACGTCCCACTGTCAGTTCCTTGCAAGCAGGTTCTACAACTGATCATGGCCATTGCTTTTGGCAAAATTGCTGCCCACAAAGGTGACCCAAATCGTTTGGGTTAATACCTGCACATGAAGTAGGAGAATCCACATCAAACTGAGCGTGGAGAGGAACTAAAGACACACAAAGGAGAGTGGAAAACAAGGCTTGTCCGAACATCTCAGCAGTCCCTCAGGGTATTCAGATTCCTGTGGGAAAACACAAGTTACATGTTAAACATGATGCACAGCGTCCTAACTCTGCTGGGATGACAGAAGCCTGTGCCTAAAGGGGCTCCAAGAGAACTGGAGAGGGACTTTGGACAATGGCCTGGAGTGACAGAACAAGGGGGAATGGCCTCACACTGCTACAGAACAGGGTTAGATGGGACATTGGGAAGAAATCCTTCCCTGTGAGGGTGGGCATAGGTTGTCCAGAGAAGCTGTGGCTGCCCCATCCCTGGAAATGTTCAAGGCCAGGCTGGATGGGGCCTGGAGCAACCTGGTCTATGGAAGGTGTCCCTGCCCATGGCAGGAGGTGGAATGAGCTGAGCTTTAAGGTCCCTTCCAACCCAAATCATTCTGTGATTCTGTGAAGTCCCTGCATAGGTCATAAGTTTAGTTGTGCTGCAGAGAATAGAAGGGGTATTGTAAGGATAAAATACTTTAATGCTGAAGGGGTGTTTTAGTTAAGATCAAGACTTCATCCCCCTAACCTTACTGCAGGTTTTCCTTGCCTTGTTTGCCCTCCATAAAACAGAGCTGCAGGAGATCCTAATCTTCCATAGGACACAAGAGCTTGGTGCCTTCAGACAGCACCATTTTAGAGCCAGCCTTTAGCTGAGGGAGATGGAGACATTAACTTTTGGAGAGGCTGGGAGTGCTGAGGGCTTTGGCCAAGTGTCTGACTCATCATCCCGACCGGAGTTTAATCACCTCCCTCTCTTCCCTCCCTCCCTCTGTGAGTGTGGGTGGGAAGGCGCAGAGCTGCTCTCCAGGCAGAGCCGTGGTGATGAGCAGTTAACCTGCACAGGCAACCAGGGCCAGCTCTGGCACAGGAGGGCCCCTGCCTGCAGCCCTCGGGGCTTGGGGCTGGGTCAGTGAAACACCATCACCTTGGACTCTACGTGGGCAGAACGGAGAGGCAGGAATATGACACCTCAAGACACGGGATGCAGCTCCCTCACTTCTGTGCTGCCCTCTTGCACAGTCTCCTCTATTCCACTCTGCACCCTGAGCTACGTTAATCTTCTGCCCTACCAGCATCCCTCCTGGTATGGACCTCGGTGGGCACACAGTGGGACAGCTGCTGGAAACCCCCCTGCCCACCTGATGGCTCTCCAAGGCTGGGGTGGGCAATGGTGCCTGCCTTGTCATCCTCATCTCTGCTGTGATGCTGTTGCAAATCTCACAACATCTGACTTACAAGCCTCACCTGCTGCTGCAAAATGCTGGGATGGAAATCTCGGATTTCAACACTTTTTCTTGATGTTGAGGGCAATTTTTGAAAACAAACAGCCCCCCAAAAAACTAATGGAAAGAGCAAAACTGGGAGCTGACTAATTGTGTCTAAATACTTGGATCTGCCCATCTTATTCTTCCTTGACCTTTCTCTCTCTGCCACAGCAGGATCATTGTGCCTACAAGGCCTTTTCTCAATATTTGTACTTTTGAGTGATTCATTTCTTTTCCCATGAGATGCACACGAGAGAAAAAAACAACAGGGAATCTCAACCAGTGAGATCTCTGGACAGATTTTGAAGGCACTACTTTGCACCATCTCTCCTGTACCAGGGTATATGCTCAGGTGCTCAGCAGAAAAATGCATGGCCTTTGCTGTTCCCACACTCAGATCCCAGGTGACCTGGCTGTGACACACATAACTGGAAAACACATGGATTTATCCAGGCAGAGCCTGCAAGAAACAGCGGCCTTGCAGGAGGACCCGAGTTCTCTGCTTGCTTCTCTTCCCACCTGGAGCAACTGAACCAAATGTAATATTATGGCAGACAAATTGCTTGCAATGACTGAAATCTGCCAATTATATCTGTTTTTTTTTTTTTTTACAGTCTCACACCTGGTTATCAGATAAAGCAGATTCTAATGCAACAGAAAGGTCCCCTCACGCACCCTGGCAAGGCAGAGCCCTGGTCTGTCTTATCCCACACAGTGATATTCCTGAAGTTCTTCCTGGTGCTCTGTGTACTTCTCCTCCAACACCAGAACATCTGAGCAAATTGATCCCAAATTCACAAGAATTTAGATGCTCTGCTCTCTAAGCTAACTCTGCCTGCAAGGAGCTTATTTAAAGTCGCATAAATTAAAAGCCACACAAACAGCATTACTCTCATGAAAGAATTATGTTGGCTGTGGCTAAAATATGCAGAATAAAAAGTTTGAAACCTCCCTGCTGTTCAAACCCAATGTTTTTCCATGGCCATGCCCAGCAGGCAGTGCCTGTGGTGCCATCCACTTGTGTATGCAGCATTTTCTCCACTCAGATGTTTGCTAAATAAAATTAGAAAAGAAAAAATATGTCCCATTTGGAACAAAACTCTTTATGAATGCGCTTCCTCTTCCTTCTTGTCTGTGTGCCCATGGTTTGCACACTGCACAAGGAGGGAATTTCAGTGTTAGTTGCTCTCACTACCCCAGCGTGCCCTGTAATTTTAGTCCCTGGGCAGAGCACTCATGGGGGGAAAGGTTCCCCAACAGCTACAGTGACCCCAGAGCTTCTCCAGGTCTCTTAATGTAACTGTCCTGGGATTTGGGGCAGGGCAAGCCTGGGCTGCAGGAAGGCTGGCGGGGAGGACACCCCTGCCACCAAGTGCAATGAGCTTGCAAACATTCCTGAACCTGCTGTTACCTCCCAAAACAGAGGAGCGTGTGCTGATGTAATTCAGCACAGCTAGGAGGCATGGACCACAGGCTAGTCTAATTCACATCTTCTGAAATCCCCCCAAATCGAAGGGGAATCACTCAGCAGATCAGTTGCTCTGCCCTGCTGCCATCACTTCAGTGTCGCTGCTGAACTGAGCTCGGCTACCCCAGAGAAGACTTTGGTTCAACAAACCCAGCCCTTCCCCTTGAGGGATTTTCTACACCTCTGGCCCTGGCAGATGACTGCTTGTGGCCCACACTGCCTGCACCTGGGAAAAAACCCCAAACCTCTTGGAAAAATGCCCGAAGTAGCCAAGAGCTGAAAGTAAAGGGAAAAGATATATTCTTTTTTATAGCAGGTACTGTCTAACCATGATGTGCCCGAAGTGGGCACCTTGCTGGAGAGCCTGTGGACAGCAGCAGGCACAGGCTGGAATTTCAGAAGGATTTACGTTATTCCCAGCTGGACATCCGTCAGTGAGTAGATGCACGACCGCTGTACGAGGAGAGAAAAACTCTGCTTACCTGGAAAATGGGATCATCAAAGCTTCTCCTCCAAAACCCCTCTAAAAGGTAAGGAAAAAAAAAAAAAAGACTTTGTGGAGTGGCTAGTGCCAGAAAGGCTCCCGCATCCCCGGCTGGAGGGTCGGCTCCGGGCTCTGGGTGCTGGGATGTGCGGGGTGAAGGAGCGGGAGGAGCAGCGGAGGCGTCTCCAGCCCAGTCCCGCTATTCCCTGGCCGTCTGGAACTGCCCTCCGAGTTCCTCCTCCTCCTCCAAAATCAGGCAGAGTCTCCTTTTGCAGTAGCTCCGGACGTCCACGGAGAGTCACTGTGGGTCTACTGAGACCTGCGTGGATCCTCCTCCCATCCTCTCACACCCCTCCCCGCCCGCAGCTCGGGCTGGGCTGGGGCGAGGTTGTCCCCTCTGGAGCTGAAGGCATCTTTGTTCTACATAAACTGGAAGTCTCATTTTTCCATGATGAGAGGCCCCTTTTGGTGGTTGGCGTTGCTGCCCCACATATTTATCCCATCAGATAGTGTTTCTCTCTCGTCGCTCCTGCCGTCCTGCTCCTCTTTCCATCCTGGTAACGTGTCCTGAGTGTAACAAATAAAAAAAACAAGAGCGTTTCAAAAAAGAGCAGCTTGCACGGAATCACGGAATCATTGCCTTTGCAAACATCCGAGCCTTGCTCAGCGTCATCCAAGTCTGACTATTACCTGTTTCTATTGATTCTCTTCTGGCTCTGGGTTCATAGAGTCATGGAATCATAGAATATCCATAGCTGGAAGGGGCCCACAAAGATCACTGAGTCCAGCTCCTGGCCCTGCACAGCACAGCACCAAAATCCCCACCATGTGCCTGGGACCGTCCAAATGCTCCTTGAATTTTTTTTTAAAATTATTTTTAATTTCACACACTGTTTTTTTAGCTCTGCTAAATGAAAAGTGGGGCAAATATCTCAACAAAAAATATGGAGAACAGCAATGGTTTTCAGGAACGTGACCTGTTATCCCTTGAGCCGACTTTTTCCTCCAAACTTCTGTGTAAATGGACAGTGTGAAGGTACCAGGACCAGGCCACAGCTGCCACAGACAAGGCAATTGCAATGGGGAAACCAAATGTAAGTCTTATTTCACTCTATGGACTGCCAAGTAGTGACAAAAGCAAAGGATGTGTCTCAGAATATCTCAGGGTAAGCTGCCAACCCAGCAGTCCTGATGGACAGGAACAAATTCCTCAGGCTCTTGGTGTTTCCAAAAGCATCTGAACTACCAGGTGAAGACAATGAACCCAATTCTGTGTGGTTGCCAGTGCTTACAAAGGTGCATTTCTGGAGTATCCTGTGTCAGCATCTTCACCAAGAGTTCTCTGGTGGAACTGGAAGTGCTGGGTTTATGGTTGGACTCGATGATCTGACAGGTCTTTCCCAGCCTCGATGATTCCATGATTTTGTGATGCTCCAGCAGCACCTATGGGAAGCACAGCAATAAACCAGAATTTTGTGGGCCTGTTTCCTGTTCATCTCAAAGCCCCGTGACAAAAGCAGAACCCCTCCTGCAGCAAGTGGTCAGTGAAGAATAGGTTGGAGGAAAATGGATGTGGGGCAGGAACTTTTTGAGACAGAACCAAAATTTTATCGAGCGTCTTCTTCCTTCTTAGTAAAGGGAATTGAGGTGAGCAAAGACAAATCTTTCTGTGTGCAGTGATCCTCTTTTATGCATTTAAATATATATATATAAAATATACCTATATATCTCATATCTATCTATCTATCTATCTCTGTATCTCATATTCCAATGTATCTCAGATATATGTATATATATAGAGAGGTCTGTCCAGGTGAGCAATCACTCCCCTTCACTCATGGGAGCCACATCCACTATCTCTGACATCTCTTCATCTCCTTTTTCTAATCCTCAAATAAATTCCCTTTCTTTTTCTCTCTCTCTCTCTTCAGTGGGACTGCAAATTTCACATAAAGATTTTTGCAGAGAATGTGCATGGATTTGGATTAGTTGCTCACCCCCTATGTTGGGGGGGGGGGTCTATCTGACCCACAAATTATTATTGCTGCTCACAGAACAGACCATACACTGAACAAATATTTAGCATTCCATTACATTTTAAATGGAGAGAGAGGAAATGGAAGATGAAGAGTAGAAAGAAAGGAAGATGCTAGGCTGTCTGCTCTCCTCTAGGACTGTATAGAGTTTGAAGTAAGGCACAGATGGCTACTAGTTCATTCATCTCCCCCTGTAAACTTAAATGTGATTTATGGTATGTTTGGTTGTTCTTTTGTAAACTGTGTATCTGCTCCTTTCTTTTTTTTTTTCCACATCTGACCTGTAGCCCCCAATAAAACGTGATCTCTTTTGTTTTAAACCACGTACCTGCATCTGAAACAGCTTTATGGGTTCTCTGCAAAACAGCTACTGTACTTTCTTTGTGTCTGTCTGCAATTGCTTCCACCCTTCACGAGATTCTGACGTTATGCAGTTGTCTCCAAAGGTCTTGTTTTCTAAATGGGAGCAGAGAGCCAAAAACGAGGCCAAAAGATTGTTAAATGCTTAGTGAAAACAATGAACGCTGGTTTTCAAGTGTTTGTAAGTATGTGGTTGGTATTCTCAGCATTTTCACTGATGACGAGCAGAAGGGATGGATTTTCCACCCTTTTATATTTGCCATTTTCTGAAATTCTTGTGTCCTAATCACAGAACCAAGTGGAGACGGTGCTGTCTCCGTCCTTCCCATTTTCAGCCACTTCCTCTTGGTGTTTGTACAGTGCATGCAAAGGTCACCTCTCTTACCTGGCTCATTCAGCACCTCCATCAGGGAAACTGCCTTCCAACCATTCCAGAAACCTCTGGGAGTGGCCATGGCCAGCCCACACTGCTCTCTCTTAGGCCTGGGGCGGGTAAAAGGATTTCTCCAAGTGCCCGAAGTGAACTTCATCCAGCTCCTCTCCTTCATCAGGTGATCTCCATCAGACTCCCACACACACCTTGTGCTGGGCCATCCTCTGAGCACCAACTTGGCTGACTCCGAGGCATCCAAGTCAGGTCTTGCTTGTCCTCACCAGTGCCCGGGAGAAGACATCTATTAAAAAAAACATATTAAAAAAAAAAAAAAAGAAAAGAAAAAGGAAATGAACTTATTTTTCTAGAATAACCCAGGTCATGCACATGAGCAACAGCCCCCACTGAGTCTGACGTTCTCAAATTGCAGTAAAATGAGGCACAAAGGGGAACCTTTCCGAAGAAAAAAGTAAATGTTTTGATACCATATTATAGCAGCATTTCCTGGGATTTAGGCCATTAAAGCCAACTGCTCCAGGATGTTTAGAGAGTCCTCATGAACACATAAGTGCAGTCTGAGGCTTTGCATACTTTTTTCCTATTTTAACATGCTGGTTTTAACTTTTAAGTCCCCCGTGCTCTTGCAGTTCCTATTTACTTAGCACCCAGTTTTTACACACAGCATTTGTGTGCTCCTAAACTGCTGTTTGCTAACACATAAGGAAGGACTGTTGGGAGTTTCTAGAGTTTTGTTATCAGCATCCCCAAGGTTTCCCCAACCTACAGCACTTTTGAAGCCTTCCCTGGTGCAGGCCTGTTAAGCATGTTGTTTTTTTCCCTGGAGCTCAAGATCCTTAGAGAGTGAAACATCCCAGGACTCTGTGATGTTTAGATACACTTGTGAGAAATCCTCCTTCTCCATAATTTCTAATAATCCTCCTGAAACAGTTGTTTAGATCCCACTAGTGTGGAGACCCTTGCTCCAAGATTTATTTCCCCTCTGCTTGAGATTTCCCTTCTCAGGGTGGGTTTGGGGACACTGGCTTGAGGATACTCCAGGGCTCCTGTGCCAAGCTGCACAATTTCTTTGGGTCTTGGAGGTAATTAAGGCCACATTTATGAACTTATTAGTATTTTACCTTCAGGTGCTCAGTCCAAGCTTACTGTCTAGAGCCAGCTTTTCTGTGGTGGCTCACTGATTCCTCCTGACAGGGTGAATTCCCAGGGCTTCCAGGAAGACCATTTCCAGGTCTCCTTGCTGCCATGCATTGGTTGGAAGAGCTGTGACAGGCATTTCAATACCAGGGAAACTCAGGGTGCCCAGGGTTTTCCCAGACGTGCCAGGTAGCACCAACACAAGATCATGTGTGAACACAACGAGCAAAAAATTTAGGTTTAGATTGGATATTAGGAGAAGGTTCTTCCCCCAGAGGGTGGTTGGCACTGAACAGGCTCCCCAGGGCAGTGGTCACGGCCCCAAGGCTGCCAGAGCTCAAGGAGTGTTTGGACAGCAAAACCAGGGACGTGATGGGATTGTTGGGGTGTCCTGGGCAGGGTCAGGAGTTGGACTGGATGGTCCTTGTGGGTCCCTCCCAGCTCAGGATATTGTGTGGTTCTACGAGGAATGGGTGAAAGAGAGCAGAGAGAGTGAGGAAAGTATGGGCTGGAATCCTTTCTCCTAGAATACTTCCCCTTTTACCAATTTCCCAATCCGTGCTTTTTGATGCTTTCACCTCTTGCAGCACATTTTTTTCCAGGCAGCCAGTCAAGACGGTTGGGTCCCAAAACTTGTTGACTCATTGAGAAGAGCCTTTGCATAGCGAAGCAGCTGCATTCCAGCTCCCTGGCAGGGCAGGACCTCAGAGTGGTGCCTGATGCCTCCGTGGTCTGGAGTATCTTTGTGGAGATTTCAAACCATCTTTTTTTTAGTTTCGCAGCCCTGGGTAGGGAAAAAGAGTTAAAACAGACAGTTTGTGTCTTTGGGGCTTTGCAGTGCAACAGAGCGAGAGCACAACGACCCAGCTGCATTTGTTTTATTTTCTTGTCACCAGAGAAACAAGAAGGAAAAACTTGCAGTGGTGTTTCCAGTAAATTAAGAGGGAAAAAAAAAAAAAACCCACATAGTTTATAGAGGAAACCTCATTCCCCTCCCTAGCTTTATACTAGTGATGGTTAAAAAAAAAAAAAAAAAAAAAAAAAAAAAAGGTACATTTTTGAACTTAGTCACATCCCACCCCACCCACAGTCCTTAACACCATGTACAGACCTAAGAAAGAAATTTCATTTTCCTCCCTATCTAAACATTTGCTGGAGCCTGGAGGTACTGCACATCCTTGCCACCCCCCCCAGTTCCCTCCCCGCCCCCGAAATGACTACTCTGGCTAAGGTTACAAATAAAATAGAGAGTTTCTCTGTTAGATTTCAGCTAACTGCATGAATAATAATTCCCTTAAGACACCCACATTATGTTTAACCATAAATCTAGCAGGGGACACTTTTGCAATGATGACTAATGGGTATAAATAGAAAGGTAAGGAATTAATTAGTGCCTCATCCTGGGAAAAGAGGGGGCTGAAAGGGAGCAGATAGGAGAAAAAAAAAAAAAAGGCTTTTTCTCTGAATTTGGAGGTATAGCAGTGTGGGCTGCTGGGCTAGGAGAGGGCTGGCCCGGGTTCCAGTGACTTCCCTCAGGAGTCTGGTGGCCTGGCAAGGACACCTCAGGGTTCAGTAATTGAGCTGATTTATTTGAAATGTTAATTGTGTCTTTAATCTCAGCTTTGCCTCTGTAACCATTCTATTCTGCCCTCGGGTCCTAAATGGATGTTTCCGACGTCAACCCTTGTATGGAGCTGAATCTGTAGGGCAGATTATGTGTAATTCCATTTCAATGGGAGCTGTGAAAAGGAATTAGAAAGGAAATGTGAAAAAAACACCGACTCTGAAACCAAAGGGAGGGGTTTTACTGGCTTTAGGGACCTGTGATCCAGGTCCTAAATGAAAGTCTGTGACTTCAAGGTTGCAACCAGCAACTAAAGATGCCCATCCAGACAAAGCATTAAATTGAGGTTTGGAAAACCCCTAATCCTCACCACCCCCCAGGAGTGGAAGGGCTCAGAACTGAGCTTCTGCAGTGGTAGGGAGCTGTGTTTGGCTGCTGGCTAACAACATACCCCCCAAACTCTCTGGAGGACCAGTGCAGTCCTGGAGCAGGGGATTCCATCGTCGCCCCTTTCGTGACCTGAATACGGGGCCAAATTTTTCACAGGTCAAGCTAGCAATAATTTGCAAAATTTTTGCACAGTTTTGTAATCATAGTGATTTGCAAAACAACTTGAGAAACCAAAATTTTGCAGCTGATTCAAGTCTTGCTAAGAGCTTGTGCCACAGGCACACAGATGTGCCTCTGAAGTGAGTGACAGTGGACTCTGAAATCTGCATCCACCTCAATCACTGAGTCAGGAAGCAAAATCCCAACGTGCCTCCAGCCCTCCCTGGACTGATTTTATGTGCTGAGCCCTTCCAGGACTTGCTTCTGTCTGCTGGGGTGGAGGCTGCAGGGAGCTCTGCAGGCACCCCTGCTCGGGGAGGATGGTGGGCAGCCACCCAGCTGCTGTTCCTGGGGTTGCTGAGCTATTCCACTGCTCCCTGGCTGCTGCTTCTCACGTATTTGATGTGAATCCAGGGAACCCTGTGCAGCTCTTGGGCTCAGCTCCCAGGTCACGTAGAGCAGAGCTTGTGCTTTTGGCACGGCACTTAACACTTAACTCCCCTTCCCCTGACACACACGCTGGAACTCTTGCTTCAACACAAAACAAGGTCCTCGTCCCATTTGTGGCTGTATTGATGCTGAAGAAATGTATAATTTTGTAATGTCCTCCTGGCCAAATGCAGCACGGCAATAAAATTCCCCTCTCCCGTCAGGTGAACTTGAGAAGGAAAATGGTATTTGCACCAAACAGTCATAAAAGTTTGAACAGCGGTTTTGGGTATGCAAGAAATGCAATTTAATTAGATACGTAATAAGAGGTTAGAAAAAGATTCTTATCTCAGTTAGTTTTGAAGGCCTTACTAAAAAGTAAAACAAATGCCTCCCTTCTCAAAAGAAAAAAAAAAAAACAAACAAAAAGAAGTTGTATTATTAAACTGGTATTCCCCTGAGACAAAGCAAATACTCTGCTGAGCAAGTTAGGAGAGCTGTATTCCATCCTTCCTTGGACTCCTTTTGGATGGTACCTTAAACCAAGACAAGACATCAGGGTCACGAGGAAGTTAAAATATTTTTTGCCAGAGGTGCAACATTCCCTTTTACCAGGGTAGCTGAATGTCTGTGCCCTTCATTTCAGCCTTAATGTGAGCCCAACCTCCAACACCAAAGGGAAGCAAAATTTTGATCACATACACACAGTAAATAACATCTTGTGTTTATACTCGTTTTCCTTGAGGCTGCCAGTGGAACTGAAATGCTTATCTCCAGTCCAAAGAGGCTTGAGGTTTTCCAGCTTCAGTGTGAGATAAACAAAATGAAGAGTGGGGAGGGGAAAGTAAAGCATGTAGTCACTGTCTTTTACACACAGTTCTTTTGCACACGATTCTTTTACAATACAGTCCTTTTGCTAGTTCTTCTTTTACTTACAGCTCTTCTTTTTACCTGCAGTTCTTTCACCTTCTTCACCCTCCCTTGTGTTCCTCTTCCATTCAGGCTCTGACAGCCTCCATCTGCAAAGATAACAATGCCAAGAGAGACATAGAAACGAGTAAGAAATCAGGCATTATTTATTTCTTTAGTAGTTATCTTCTTAGGCACAGAAAATTTTACACTGACATTTCCCCTCTGGCAGCCTAAAGGGTCCCCAGGGCAGTGGTCACAGCACCAAGCCTTGCAGAGCTCAAGGAGAGCTTGGATGATAAACTCAGGCGTGTGGGGTGGCTCTTGGGGATGGTCCTGTGCAGGCCCAGGAGCTGGACTTGATGATCCTTGTGGGTCCCTTCCAACTTGGCGTATTCTGTGACTCTGCGATGCTGGAACAGGGACTGGGGAAGGAAGGACTTGCAGGAGCTGCTGGAAGACTTGTGGGAAAATCAGCCTCCCACATCCCTTTTGGGGAATCCAGATAATTGAAGGCTGCAGGAGTGCTAGATAGAAAACCCCTGGCCAGGGATGATTAAGTTCCCCAGGCCTCTCATCAAGAACACATGGATCCCATTGAGAGACCACAGTGGAAAGACATTTCCTTGGGGAAGGACTGAGGACTGGCAGCAGGGAGTCAGCAGCTGGTTTTGGCAAAGCCCCTGTCCTGATTTGTCCCTGGGAGCAAAGAGCAAGCTTGCCTCTGCTCTGTAGTTTTGCTCTTGAAATCTCTGGGAAGAGGTGTGGGAGCACAGGAGGAGCCAGGTCTATATTTGCCCCCCAGGGTGAATATATATATATATTTGCCCCTATTTGGTATAGGTGCTGCAGCCACCAGGAAAACACACCTGGGCTCCCTGCCTGCTGGCTGGAGCACACCAGAGAGTACCTGAACCAGAAACACCAGTAAAGGTTACAGCCTGAGTTTGCTGCCTCAGAGTCTGTTGCCACAGATGGGAGTTGCTTTCATGCAGCCCAAAGCCCCCTATTTCAGGAGAATGTGTATTTAAAGCTGTCATTTGGATACAGGTTTGAATACACACTCATTACAAAGTCTTTTAACATCACCACAGCCTCAACAGACACGTTCTGTAGGTGTGACCTTTCCTCACAGACGATTGGAGTGGGACATGACAACCTCCTCATCCTATAAAACACCAAAATGAAGAAGGTGTTACCAGTTCCCTGTGAGGAACAGACATCCCCGAACACATCCACCACTTGGATGGAATTCCATGCCCTGTCACTCCACGGGGCTGTCCCTCAAAACAGCAGGATTGACCCACTGCTCCAATACATCCCTCCACTTGCCCCTCCCCAAGGTTTTCTGCCCTGCACAGGACACCAGTTGTCCCAGCAGCCTGCTCTCATGAACCATCAGCTGCATCCCACCAGCTCCGTTGTAGCCACCACAGGAGCAGGCCCCCATTTTCCTGTACCAAGTGTTGGGGTCCCCCCTCAGTTGGTGAGAGGTCACTCCCGTCTCCCCATCTGCTTCTGCAGCAGCTCCAGGGGCAGCTTCAGTGCTGCCTTCCAACCGGGAGCTTCCACTTCTGCCCCATCAGCAGCTCCTTGGACCCCTTAAGCTGTCAGCTGGACTTTCCATCCCTGGGTGGTGAAGGTCCCAGACTAGGTCCCATATTCAGACCATCACCACAGGTGACAGAAGCTTCTCCTGCAGCTTGGAGCAGAACCTATCCCAGTCTGGCTTCTCATCTGGGGGACAGTGCTGTGGGGTCTCACACCTCTCAGAGCTCCTCTCCTTTCCTTCTCCCTGCTTGGGTGTAGGAAGGGCTGGGTAGGACTCAAGCTCTTGGGAAGTGGATAGCTCACATCTCTGCATCCTGAGACGTGGGGTGAGGGATGCTATGCTGGGATGTGAGGGCTTTAAATGGCTCCCAGCTTTTTTTCCTTGAGTCCTTGTCACAGTAAGAGCTGCAGGCAGGGCTTTCTCAGCAGGTCCTGGTAATAATACCATGTTTGTTCTTCCCACGGCGACTCCCCGCTCATAGGAGCTGAATGCTTTAATTGTGAAGGAATCGGCTCTGGCAGAGATGAGGCCTTTTTGGCTGGAAAAACCAAGGCTCTGTTTTCAGAAGGTTTCTCCAGAAATCCCATGTTTCTGCAGAGCATCCAGAACCCATCCAAAGGGTTGAAAGGAAACAATTCAGACATGGTGAGGTTATCCATGACCTGATGAAGAGGAGGCTGCCAGGTCAGTACTCCCATCTTTGCATTCTCTCTAAAAAAAGGGGGGTTGGGAGGGGAGTCCACCTGCAGCCACACCTCTGGGTGATCAGTCCAGGTTTCACTGAGCCACACACCAAATCACCACAAAAATACACGGAGCAGGAGCAAAAAAGCACAAACAGGGTTTTCAGTGCCTTGCTAGAACCTGACCTGAGATGAAAGATCGGTTATTTTATCAATCTACCGTCCTGTGTGAGGAAAATCATTGGGTTTTATTTCTCAGTTGTTCTCAGCCTGCTGCTCCATGTTCTCCATGTGAGCAGGACATGGGAAAGGGGCACAAGACAAATTGTGAGAGCAGGATGGAGATGGGGGGGGGGGCAGCATCCTAGTGCCATTCCCCTAGAGGCAACAGCTCCAGCCACGGCAATAAACTTGCAGCAGGCACATGCCTTTTCCAGCTTGGGTCATGACTCTGCTTTATCTGCCCTAAAGCTCTTCATAAGCCAGGAATGCTTTTTTTTCCATCGGCTTTGCCGGAGCAGAGCACATCGTAAACCTGCACATCTGCAACACATGGGGGGAACCTGGATCCCACATGCTCGGTCTCTGTGACCAGATCCTCTCCTCCCAGAGGACAGGAAGGAGCATTCAGGAGCTACAGCTCTGGAGAGGGGATGGACACAGCCCTGAGGGTGTCCAGCATCTGCTCTCGTGGCCGTCCCTTCTCCGGTGTCCCTGGCAGGGCCAGGCACAGCACCCAGCTGCTCACGGGGACAACCAGGTCACATGGCTGCAGCTTTCTCCTTCACAGCATATCTGAGCCTAGGGCAAGGAAAATATTGGCAACCACAGTGACATCTGTGCTCCTGCCCACCAGACAGGCACAGCACCCACTTCTGGCCAGAACGCTCCCTAATGCATCCCCGGAGCATCCCGGGTGGCGTGTTCCCATAAGATTGACTTGAAATGTAAGGTATGAATACACACAGCTGGTTTCTCCTGATGTAAACCCCTGGCTTCTCCCTTTTGGAGGCTTTCCAGCTGCATGGTGATTGGAGGCAAAGGGAAATCAAAAAATCCCAGCCATAAATGGAAACGTTTGTAAGGAATGGGGTAAGACCAGCTGCCAAGTCACAGCTACTGCAGGATGACTAAGCACCAGAATCGGCACAAGATCCTGCACTTTCTGTAACTGCTGCTCTTTCACACAGACAAAAGCCATGCAGATGCCCTCCCCCACCCCCTGCAACTCCTCCACTATCCCCAGATAGAGCTTGGTGATCAGAAACACAAAGGCAAAGACACTGGAGATAGTAGGCAAGGGGGTGCCCAGCTCCTGAAGCCTGGTTCTGGGCGCTCTCGAAGCAGGGGTGGTCCCAAATCCAGCAGGATTACGTCGAAATAAGAAGTCAGGAACCGTTTCTGAGTCTATAAACCTTACCCCAAACTTTCAAGTCCTTTCTGAGCCAGGGTGATGTGCTCAAGAGGCAAGAAGATCCCTCTTTAATTTTCCTCTGCCTGGTGTAGTGCCTTGGGATTGCAGACTGCTTTCCTCTGAAAACCTGACTAACCCAGGGCTCTGCAGGGAGGACTTTCTGTTGCCTCTGTGTTTCCTTGTGTTCAGGTGGAATTCCATGTGTTTCAGTTTGTTACCTCTTGCCCTATCAAAATCCCTTGATTACTAACTTTCTCTTAAGGTACAGTGAAACCTATCAGGCTCTGATTCATAGAATGATTAACATTTAAGACTACATTTCAAATGTTTTAGTAGAATTCAAGGGTCTTTTTGGGCCACTCTGATGCAAATTTCCTGGGAAAAAATATGCATAGTAATACATCTGTTTTTACTGGTGCAGCACATGTGTCCTATCCAGGGCTGAACAAGCAGTCATTAATTTAAGTGCAACAAAAAAACCCCCAGCATTTGTCAACTGAGCATTTCAGTCTCAATTTCACAACTGAACAGTGAAATTAAATTGGCTACCAAAATCATGGGACTGAAAGAAAAAGGGGACAAAGTGGTCACAGCCTCAAAATGTCACTTGCATGGACCAGTTTGTCACCTTCTGACCTGCCTGATGCAGTTGTGGATAACTTTACTTCAGATATGTCCACCTCCTGTCCCTGCTGTGAAGAGAATCTTTCAAAATCTCTTTCACACAGGAATCAAGGGAGAGAGGTTCAGTTCCCACGCCTCCTCCAGTTCTGAGCTCAGGCAAACTCCTAATTTCTTTGTTTTGCAAGACGTCACCAACTAAACAGGCCCCAAAATATTTTTTCTGCTCTTGTCTTTACCTAATAACCTGCCAGACGTCACAAAAAAAAGAAGAAATATTACTCAAATATCTTTGTCAACTGCCTTGTCTAAAGTATACAAGGCAGCTCCTGGGATGTGGCAATGCCTGAATTCTGGGTAAGGAATTCCATTATTGACTCACCGTTCAGTCATGGAGCATCTATGTAGCATCAGGGTGGTTTTTTTGGCCACATCTTGCCACATCAATAAGGGGCTTCCCAGGCCCTGCAAAAAAAAGTGTAGACTGTGAAACCAAGGATCTCTGAAGTTTCAGGAAATCCCAAATCCCCTTGTGATGATGAGAGGTAGAGCCACTCACTTTGGGTTTGATAGAAACAGAGAGTCATAGACTCACTGAATATCCTGAGTTGGAAGGGACCCACAAGGATCATCCAGTCCAAATCCTGGCCCTGCACAGACACCCCAACAATCCCACCCTGTCCCTGAGAGTGTTGTCCAAAAGCTCCCTGAGCTCTGTCAGCCTTGTGTCCCTGGGGAGCCTGTTCAGTGCCAACAGCCCTCTGGGGGAAGAGCCTTCTCCCAATATCCAACCCAAAACTCCCCTAACCCAGCTCCAGCTGTTCCCTCAGGTCCTGTCATGGGTCACACAGAGAAGAGATCAGTGCTGCCCCTTGTGAGGAAGTTTCAGACCCCAGTGAGTCTCCCCTCAGTCTCCTCCAGGCTGAACAACACCCAAGTGCCCTCAGCTGCTCCTCATACACCTTCCCCTCTGGACCCTCCACCATCCTCCTGAGGGGTGGCCCTTCTTTGTGCACTCTCCAGTCGCCGTGAGACCAGGGATGCTGCAGAGGGAAATCTGTGCAAGGCCAGCCTGTCCCTGCCTGGCAGTAAATGGCACTTCCAGCAGGGCCCTGTGGCGCCCGGAGTCACATCCCAGGCTGCCGCTGGGACGGCCGGGTTTCAGTCACAGTAATCTGCCACATGTTCTCATTTCCCCCGCATGCCAGGCCCCTTTTGACACACTTTTCAAAGGGAGCTGTTGGAGCTCCAGATGGGACTCATCCAGCCGCCCTCGGCTCTTGTCTTGTTTGGTACGTGCCCAGCGCTTCCCTCCTTGGCTCTCGGAGCCAGAAAAAACTGCAGTCTGCTGCTCACGGCCTGGGATTTATCCGGGACGGGCTTGCCCTAGAAAAGCAGCACGCTGGTTTTACAAGCTGCCCTCGAAAAATCTCAAGCACTTCAAGTCCTGTGGCTAATACTGTATATGTAACTGTGTTTAGCTCTCACATTAACCAAAGCATAGTTTTGCATGCAGGGGTAATTTTACCACCAGAAATCTGGAGAAATAATCCCAGGCTGAATTTCCCATCTATGCATAAACAAGCACAACTCAGATGAAGGAGCAGACACTTTGTGGCTCCTGAGGGTTTGGATTCTTTTAGGGCAAGAGAGGGGGATTTGCAGGGATTTCAGAAGCTATAGGCAAGTGCTTTGAGTTAATATCCATGTTTGTGAAGGTTTGAACTGCTTTCTAGAGCTGAGCCAGGACTGAAACACCATCCAGGGTCTAACAGATATGCCTTTTGCCCACGCTTCTGAAGCAGTGAAAAACTGTGGGATCTAAGTTATTCCTGCTTGTTCCTCCCCTGCTCGCTTTCTCTTAAGCCACAAGAAAGGCTAGCTGAGGGGAGTGGAATTTGGTTGTTGGGACAGAAGAGAAGAGAGACAGAGAAAAGCTTCGGGAGCACCCTTGGAATCACGTTTAAGGATCTTCAAGGTCTCATCTCTCTCTGCAGGCGTTAATCCCACCAGTCCTAACACAAGGAAAGCTTGTTTCTGGAAAGCTGGAAGGACATCAAAGAGCCACCACCCCCCCATGCACAGGGCAAGGAGGGATTAACAATGAAACTGCCTATTTCTAGTGATTTTCAATCTGGCAGCCAAGAGGGAGCATCCTCATCAAAGGGAAAAAATGAAGGGATGGTGCGGGGATGATCCTGAGATCGTCCTGAGAAAGGACTGGCTTTCCATGGGATCACAAAATGGTTTGGGTTGGAAGAGACCTTAAAGCTCATGCAGTTCCTGAGATCAGGAGCTTCCACAGATCAGGTTGCTCCAATCTCTTCCAGGAGGGGCACATCACGGTTGCACATCCGAGGGATGTGGGTACCATGAGGCTCTCTCTGCCTCAGCTTGATTCTGCTGAGGGATGCTATTTATTTCCCCTTGTCAAGTACCTCCTGGCCTCCCCTCTGTGGCTGGGAGCTCTCTGAGCCTCCTATTTTCCAGGGTAACAGGTCAGATTTCAAGTTGCAGCTTCAAAAATGATTTGCTGCTGGCTGGTGTAAGCTTAGGGATAACCCCAGCAGTGCCCTACTGAACCACATGTAAAGCAGGGGTTGCCTTCCTTGAAGGTTCTTTCAAAGCTGCCTGTGTACAATTTGTGTCTTTATCCCTTCCTAGTCTCGAGGACAACTGTGCAAAACAAATGTTTCCAGGTTCTCTTGCCCAGAAGTCTAGTTTGGGTTCCAACCTGCCCCCCCGAATGGCTTTGCCGTGTCCCTACAATATGTTTACGGTGGGTAGGGGTCTCAAAATTAAATAATAATTGTGTAATTAAGAGAAAAGAAAGGGTGGCCATGCAGGCTGTCTGATGACATACAAAACCAACCCCCAACAGACCCAGAACCAGGGGTAAGGGGACCTGCACTGCCCTCAGACTCCTTACCCTTTTGGAGTTTTCCAGATTGCTGCTGTGATGAGCCTGTCTGCTATGAGGACCTTCTCCATAGGTGGCATGGCTGGGAAGAGGCCTCTGGACTTTTTGCCATTAGCTTGGAGCGCTCCCACAGACTTCTGATGCTGTGAACAAGAAATGGGTGTTCAGGTCATGAGAGAGAGAAGAGAACACAATTCAGACATCTGAGTAGATAAATGACTCTGTAAGGGAAGGAGGAAACATGATCTCTTTTGGGGGGCAAAACATACCTTTAAGGTAGAAAATGGGCTTAATGACATCTTCACTCCTTATGCTTAGTGCTTCAGTGAGCAAAGAAACCTGAGTTCAACGAGGTAGCATCTTTATGTGGCCAATGGATTGTGAAAAAAAAAAAAAAATAGGAGTTTTTAGGCAGAGCCTGAAGTCTCTGGCTGCACCAGGACTGCTACAGCTTTGTGCAGTCGAATCAGATGATGTTGTAACAATAGATGGCCCCCAAAATTTCTGGCGTGGTTTTTCCTCACTAGAAAATTCATCTCAAGAAACAGTCTATCTCCCAAGACCTTTGGAGGCACCCAGAACAAAGAAGAAGAGGAGCTGTTGATGCCACCATTCCTGAAAGTGTCCAAGGCCAGGTTGGACGGGGTTTGGAGCAACCTGGTCTAATGGAAAGTGTCCCTGCCCATGGCACGGAGTGTAAAAAAATTATCTTTAAGGTCCCTTCCAACCTAAACCATTCTAAGATTCTATGATTTTATAAGGTAACGTAACCAGAATTGAAGAAAAAAAAGAAAAAAAAATTTTTTCTCCAAATGCATGAGGTAAAGGGTAGGAAACGTCTGCTTTGCCTCCAGCTTCTGCTATTTCTTTCTATTTTCCCTTTTTAATATATTACCATCAAGAAGAGACACCCCAGCTGCATTTCTTTGTGTTCAGCAGCTTGGATGCTGAACTCCAACATTTTCACAGGGATGACAAAGCTGGGAAGTGTTTCCTGCTGGTGTCTGCAGTGATGGATGGGACCGGGAGCGCTACTCTGTTGAGGCCAGGGGCAGGAGGAAGGGTTGCAGCAGTATTTCAGGGGGATAAGTCACTCCATGCATTCCCAGTCCTCACTGGAAGGACCATGTCATTGCCTCAGGGTGCTCCTGTGAGCACCTCTGCAGTCACCACGTGTGACAGGGACGGCCACACCCATAAAGAAACTAAAAGAAACAGGAAAAGGCAAAGAAACAGAAATTAAACAGTGCCCATTACTGTGTTCAGAAGTACATCTCACCTTCTTGTGAGGCAACCGCTGGCCCAGCTGGCTGCAGCCACCCTCCTGCCATATGTCCTCCAGATCTCCTTGCTGCCACAGGTCCTGGAGGCTAGGCTGATGAAATATATGCTTTCTGTGCAAAAGCATGGAAAACAGACCATGTGGACCCAGCCTGAACTCCCAGTAGACAGTGAGGAGAAATTTTGAGGGGCAAGACCCTGGCAGAGCATTTTTTGCCCATGGGCGTAGCTAGGGACAACCAAGAAGACGTGTTAAGTGCCTCAGCCTGGTCAAACCATAACAACTTATTTAATCTCATTGTTATACAGGTTTCTAGAATCTAAATGGCCTAGTTACTGATGGGAATTAGCAAAAACTGAAACTGTCAAATGCAAGTCTCCCGGAGCTGCCCCGTGCTTTGGTGATGCTCCCTCATCCCAAGAAACATTGTGGGAGGTCATCAGCTTCTTAAATCCTTTCCCTGGAGAGGGAGGAGGATGATGACAGTGTGTGCTGGGGACAGGGGGAGAATGGTCTTCCTCCACTGCCTTGAGTTTGCTCAGAATGAATTCTGTGCGTCAACCCCACATTTCTGTATTAATAGTAACAATAGTCTTTCCTCTGCTCATTGCCCACAAGCTCATGTACTGCACAATTCTTTCTCCATATATAATATTACTTCTTTTAAGGGGAAAAGCTGTGCAATTAGACAGAATAATGCAAAAGGTAAACTGAAACACACTTGGGAATGAGAGCTAAAGCAAACCCCAAACCACAGGAGAGCGAGAGGGATTGGAACACTCAGTTATTTGGCCATCACAGCTATGAGAGGCAAGGCAATGGACCTCTGCTCCTTGGGATAACCGTAGGCACAAGAAAGGCTCTTCTTAAGTACAGAGTTCAAAATCGTTCCAGATGACCTGGGTATGCATTTCAGGAGTCCTACCACACTGGTAAACTGGCTTCAGTGATCTCCTTCCCCAGCCATCACCTTCCCACGAAGGGCTGTGAATCAGCGTTGCCTCAAACGAGGAGCATTGAGTCAGAGGGAAAGAGAGAAATGTGGCCCAAATTCTGTTGTTGTTACATAAACCCCCTCGCTGAACATCTGGAGAACATCTGAAGTCTAACAAAGCAGGCCCGCAGGCAGAGGCATTTTTGACGTTCCCTGTAATGGAAGCACAAAAATTGAGACTGAAAAGAGGGGAGTGAATGTAACTAGAAATGGAAGACAAAATGAGTCCAGCATACTGGGGCCAACCTCGGCCCAAACACCTGGCAAGGGCTCCTGCAGTCCTGCCTGAAGGGTGCACAGGAGTAGGGAGAGACAAGGCAACAGTCCTAAACACAGGGTGCTGGACACTGCTGAAAAATTCCTGCTTGTCCCTGTCTTTTGGGAAAGCCAGCCTGCCACCCGGCTCTGGTTAAAATTGTTTCTTCTGGGCAAACTGGAATTTGAACTGAACATTTGGATTTTTTTTTTTTTTTTTTCCTCATGGGGAAAACTGACAAACCCTCCAGAACTGAGGCTTAGAAACAGACACTTTTTGCTGGTTTGGGGGACTTTCTTTTCCTTTCTGCAGGGGTAAAATGCTAGGGCATGCTTAGGGGTGGAGGAGGAAGATGAACAGGAGCAGGAAAGATCCCTCCTACCACCTACCTTTTCTAGCAAAGAGCTGTAAATCAACCCAGAGACAGAGAGATCTTTCCCCAGGGGCCTTTTACATCTCTGTAGTGGACGTGGCCCAGCTGGGGTGTGAGAAGGAACAAGAAAAAAAGCTCTTCCCCAAAGAGCTTTCAGGAGCTGCCTTAGGATGTAAAACCAACATTTGGGGAGCGCTGACCTTGGCAAAGCTGGATGAGATGTTTGATGCTGTGAACTAAGAAATGCAGATGTTCCACAGAAATGCCAAGGCAGTGGAAAGAATTCAAAAAGCTTCTTTAGAACATGAGAAACACGTACCTGACAGTGCTATTTAAGCACCAGGCCCCAGACAGAAAAAGGCAAGCCCCTCTCCAGGGCCTTTAGTATCCTCTCTGTTTCTCCACTGCCTTCCCAAGGCCTCTGTACAAGTCTGTTAGGCTTATCTCTCTCCAGAGAAAGAGATAACACAGCTCTCTCTGCAACTCCCTCTGGGCTGCAGACAAGGAAAAAAAAAAAAAAATCCAACCCGCTTGAGAAGGCATTTTGCAGGCTTCCTAAGCAAAAATAAGTGTCTGGCTTCCCCGTTACAAACTCATCTGAAAACACAACTATTCCTACACCTACCTCCAGCACTAGCCCCATTTCCAGAGCAGCATCCTTACCTGCCCAGGGAAATGAGGTGTTAAGGAGAGATGCTGCACATTAATAAAAAAGCAAATGCAGCTGTGTAGGGTTTGGGAATTTTTTTTTTTGCAAACAGAAGCTGTGCAAGCATTTCCCATCCTCTGGGAGCTCAGTGCTCTTCTCGTAAATGTTTTTGCACTATTTAATAGGTGAGGGGGGTTCACAGTATATTCCAAACCCCTGGTATTCAATAACAGCCAGACATGTGATGCAAAGCCAATCGATCTCTTTGCTTCCACCCCTCAGTTTTATGTCAGAAATTCTGCTGGAGTCCTGCCAGCTCCCAGCAACCTCTATTTTACCAGGTGACTTTCTGAACATTTGGAGACCTGGAAATTCAAGTCAGACAAACTTCCAATGAGACTGTGGAAAACAGTTTATTCGACAAATTTCCAAAGTGGACAATTTTAGTAGAACACAGGCATAAAATAATGCTAACTCGTACAATGGGGTTTCAGATACAAAGTAAAGAGTTTGGGGTGCTGATACCTGGCAAACACTGTTGACTTCTTGGAAGTGCATGAATTCATAGCAAGAGCACCAATGGAAGCACTGAAACAAAATCTCACCCAGCCAAAAATAACATCTTCACTGTGGTCCTGGAAACAACTGTGTAAACACCAAGGGCCCACATCACCCACATAAGTGATAGCACCTTTGTCAGTATATCTGTAGGGTGTGAGTCAAAGACCCTGGGAGATGATGGCAGCCTTGACTTTGCTGGGCTGAGGATGAGGCCTTAATTCAATATATATTGCAGTTAGTGGGTTTCCCTAAGGCCCAGGTGCCTAACTCCTAGGTGGTCCTATAGAAACAGTACTCTCTGAATGCTCACTGGAAGTCAGTCAGCTTGGCTCTTTTGGGGGGAAAAAAAAAAATTAAAAAAAAAATCCCACTAACCGGGCTCAGAGAGATTTTCCAGAATGGAGCTTGAACCATTACACAAGTCATCAGGTAATTCATGAGGTTCCTGGTTTCACTGTAGAACCATGAAATCAGTAAGTGAAGGAGTGCAGTTTTGCAGTTTCTTCCGGGGTTTCCCCCTCCCCAGTGGCTGCTGCCCATCTTACCTTTGGTCAGTGCCCAGCCTCCCTGCCCTGAATAGGAGTGTCAGTGCCAAGGAATGCTCCACCACCCACCTCTACCCCAGCCCTGGGAAGGGAATATCCCTTCCCATGGCACTGGAGGCCAGAGATGCTTCCACACAGCTTGGGTAATGCAGTCCAGCCCTCCCCTCCTCCCCAAGCATGGGAGATATGAACCAAACTTGCCAGCTGTGACAACGATCCCCTCTCAAAGCTTGCTAAGTGTGAATATTTCACCTGAAGCACAGCACTAGGTCAGGATCATTGTGAGCTGGGCAATGGCTCAACTGATGTATGAAACAGAGAAGGAAATTAACAACAAGTAAAAAAAAAAAAAAGTATATGAAAAGAGCATAATAAGCCTCAAGAGACCAGGCCAGTTCTTAGTGGTACAAATTCCTCATCCTGGTTGTTTCTTGACACAGTGGGATGAGGTTGGTATTTGTTTTCTGATGGCTTATTGCTAGGTGTACTTGTGGGGAGGGAGGGCAGTCACGGGCAGTGAGGGAAGTTAGAGGCTAACAGGGAAGAGACACAGATGATGAAGCAGGGGGAGAGGAAGGGGACTATGTAGAGCCAGGCTGTGGCACTATGGCTATCTGCATAGATGCAAATTCCTCAGGTTGGTCAAAAACACTGTTAATTTTTTTTTTTTTTTGTATTGTTTTGGGTTTTAGGTTTTCTGTGTTGTTTTTTTTTAGGCGAGACAGAAGATGCTATGGCTTTGGCAGAAACCCACCCACACGCTCAGTCAACAGCTATCTTCCTGGAGACAGTTTGGTAGAAGACGCCACGCAGCAGGGAGGTGTAGTCGGGCACACGGAAAAGGTGGCGCTCCCCGTAGACCACGTCGTAATCCGCGCTCTTCCCCGTGACCAGGACGCGGATGTTGGGCTCGTTGGCCTGGCTGCCCACGGCCAGCACGTAGATCTCGATGCCGGCCCGCTGGGCCTCCTGCACCGCCCTCTCGATGGCGCCCGCGGTGATCCCCTGGGAGTGCCCGTCGGAAAACACCAGCACCCTCTTCTTGGCCCCGGCGCGGGCGGAGCGCTGGTACATCTGCGTGACATACTGCAGGGCGGCGTTGACGTCCGTGGCATCATTCATGAACTCCATGTTGTCGATGGCCTTGGCGATGACCGTGTAGTTGTGCTGGAACTGGGCTTCCACTCTCTGCTGGCTGCTGCCGCTGTACTGCACCACCGAGACGCGCACCGAGTCGTCGGCGGGCTTGCCGGCCTCCAGGAACCGCTCCGCCAGCCGCTTCACGAACTTCTTGGTGGTCTCAAAGTTCTTGCTTCCCACGCTGGTGGAGCTGTCCACCAGCAGGGTGATGTCCGCCGGGCTGGTGAAGGTGACTGCAAGGGGAAACGCCCAGGGCTCGTTATGCCGCGCTCCTGCCTCTTCCACGGAAAGCCGATGAGGTCACCGGCTGTCTCATAGGCTTCCTGCCTTGTCAGACTCGGGAAATCCCTACCCTTGCTAGCCTTGTTTCCCCTACCCCAGTGCTGTCCTATGCTTGTCCTTTTACCCTTTCATTCCTTCTTTTATTTGGTTTAGGCCAGGCTGCATCCCCAGGTGTTTGTTTGGCTTAGATGATCTGGTGACTCTTGTTTAAATACAGTGGCTCTCCTTGCGTGTCTGGGGAACCACTTCATCTCCCTCGCCTCGCTTCCTTCCATGGAAAGTCTGAGGACTGTATGTGCTTCTGACTCCATTAAAATCCTCCCTGTACTCACTTTTCAAGCAGCTTTCTCCAATATCCCTGCCATGATTTTTCCTCGTTCTCCCATCACTAAATAGCAACTGACTTCATCACCTGCATCCAGTAAAGCCTGGGAGGGTCACAGACTGTCACAGCCTCCTCGCTAGGTTTGAGGTGCCAGAGAAACAATCATCTAGGCGTTCCTCCAGGTGTGCTTTGGGCTGGCATGTGTGTAAGAGAGACCCTGAGAGTGTCTGACAGACCTTGCTCACCTCCCCAGACCAGGAGCCTCCCCACTGCAAGAAGTGTCCAAGCCATGCACCCCCATAAACTCCCACTTCCCCCACCACAGCACCCACAACCTTTGGGTGTGGCACGAGGAGTCAATCAATACTCACTTGGGCAGGTGTAGTCAGGACATTTCTTCTCTGTTGGGAAAATTAGAGAGATTAGTGTCACCAACTCAGCCATGAAAACCACTTGTCCCACGGAGCCACAGGAGGGACAGACACTCGCCGTGGTCACTTGTGCAAGGCACTGTGCAAAGGCTATAAATGTGCTTTAAAAATCCTGTGGACAGAGAAGTTCTGCAGCAGGTGAGGACGTGGGCCTGATTGCAAAGTGTTCTGAGACCTGAGATGTCCCTGTCCCTTATTTAACTAAATTTGATCTCTGTTTTCTTCCCTCAACACCTGCTTAAGAGCATGACGGGGGGAACGCAAGGGAGGGCGTCCTGCACCCCTCACTCCTTGGCTGAGGCAAGCCTCACTGCCTTCCTCACTGCCCCCAGTCACCACCTTTCACCCACCTTGGCAGACGTACGAGGTGATGTTCTGCAAGAAGGTGTCATCCAGGAGCTCGGCGTAATTGTCCCTTTGAATGGACAGTCCTGGCCTGGTTGGTCTGCTCAAGCAGGCAATGTCGTTCAGGTGATCTGGGTTGGGAGGGTTCCGGAAAATATCACCTATCCCAAGGGAAACCACCTGCAGGGAAGTTAAGAGTCCATCACTGGATGTGTTTATCACCTAATGCATTCGCCACAGCGAGTGCCTATCACTTTGTGAGAGGGTGCTTCTAGTGACAGCTGTGTCCCCCCGCCCTAGCCTAAGGTAGCAAAGACACAGAGATGCCCAGAGAGCCCACGCTGTGGTGCACAGCTGCTGCGTGGCAGGTGCCCCCCGTGCCCTTACCGGGGTGACATCGCACAGGGAGTTGAGCGGGGTGGGGTCCCGCAGCGTGTCGGAGCGCCCGTCCGTGATGACGATGGCGACGCGCTTGTCGGAGGTGAATCTCCGCAGCAGGTTGTCCTTGGTGAACTGCAGGGCTTCCCCAGTGTAGGTCCCCCCAGCTATCCAGTTCAGGTTCTTGACGGCCCTGCAAAGGCAGACACAAAGTAAACCTGCAAGCCATGGGTAGTGGAGGAGACAGAACATACATTGCTGACATGCTTGCGACCGAGGTGACACCCTGCCTGGAGATTTGGGTGGAAAACCGGCAAGCTCCTTGGCTTCAGGAGCTCCTACAATGCCACCAACCACCACCTTCCACTAAAGAACATTTAATACCATCGCAGCTGCAGGAGCTGCTGGCCTGCAGATGGAGGATGGGAGGTGAGTAGGTGTCCCTGGATCAGATGTGCCAGGATGTGCCAGGACCCCACAGACTCACTGTTTGAGCGCCCCGATGTTGTCTATGTTGGCATCCCCCATGGCCACCAGCTCCTGCGTGTTGTCATGGCTGTACTGCACGACGCCCACACGGGACTCCCCGGGCTCAAACTATTGGACAAAACAGAAGCCAGTAAGGGTCAGACACCTCAGGGATCCCCCAGGCTCAGAATCCTGATAATGGTCCGTCCTGAATGCCTTCATGCCAGGCTCTGATGCTCCTCCTCTGCTTTATTCCAGGCAGACAGAACCCCAACAGGAGTGGATGCACATGGGGACCAATTTGGTAAGACAGTCAGTGAAACGAGGCCCAAATTTAGGCTCAGTGGTCTCAACACAAATCATTGGATTCTCAGGCACATAGCAAGATTCTTGGGCTTGTCCCATGTGCAGAGTCAGGAGTTGGACTCAATGATCCTTGTGGGTCCCTTCCAGCTCTGGAGATTCCATGGTTCTGTGGGAAGATCTGTTTTCAAAACTCCTGGTTTTCTTCCAGCGTAGTGGCTTTGCTGCCCAGCTCCAGCCTTTCCGCTTTCTGCCATCCAAAAATCCCATGCACGCCCCACACAAGTGTTCAGCGGCAAGTCATGGTGTCTTTACAGATTGTGTGCTTTAGATGTGGCAGGTTACACTTTAGAGAAACTCTGGATGCCAAACACCCCTTTCAGCATCACAGAGGTAAATGAAATTTCCCACACACAGCAGGTTACCAGAGAGGAATTAGGAGAGCGAGCATTTGTGTGTCCCTTTTCAGACTGAAAGGCTCATTACAGGGATGGTATTGCTGGTTTTGGGCTGCAAAGGTCATTTTTTAGTAGTGTGCTTAACTGGTAACCTAAACCCAAGTGTGGGGGGCAAAGAAGGGTGCCTAGGGGGCTGGACATCAGAGACTTCCAACACACCTCTACTCCAGACACCTGGAATGCTAGTTGGGACAAGGAAGAGACTAATCAACCTGATTGAATGCTTGATGAGCCATCTGCTCTCTGGGACATGGACAAATTGTTCCCAGCCACAGCGGGCAGAGTCCTTCTGCCCAGAAACAGTGAGATGTCTGTATTTTGGGACAACAAACTGCTGTCTAATCCCCATCACTTTATGAATCTGGGAGGAATCAAGACCCACCCGCAGCTTGAAGCCAAACCCCGTGGAGGCTTTTTGGAGCGGAGGCATCTCCTCATTTCCCTGCTTGCAGTGTAAAAAAGCGAGCGCACACAAGCCACTGGGTGCAAATCTCACCTTGACCCGCTCGTCCTTGCTCAGGCGGTCGATGACCTTGATGATGAAGTCCTTGGCAATCTGGAAGTTCTGCAGGCCGATGCTCTCCGAGCTGTCCAGCACAAAGAGGAGGTCGACGGGACCACAGGTGCACTCTGCAGCAAAGGTGCGGGAGCGGAGGGACAGGTTTGGAAGGGAGGCATCCCCACAGGAATCACCCTGCCCGTGCCCTACCCACAGCCTAAAATAACGCAGCAAAACAGCTGCACAGGAGACTTGGGAGCCAGTTTACGAATTCTTCTATTTGCATTTGCTCCCTTATAACACATATGGCATTTCCAGGCCATGAGTACCCTTAAACAACCCAGTAATTCTTCCACAACCCATTTCCTCATAAGCCTTCTCACTTCTTCCATTCACCCAGCCCAGGAGGACAGAGGTGACACTGGTGGGCTGGAGGAGGCTGACTCAGCTTGCTCCCCTCTTTCCCAGAGCTGAAGGACATCATGTGCCCTTGGCTTTCCCTTCAAGCTTTTGGACTGAAAACCCCACTTACTGGGACAGCAGCAGGGAAAAAAACCCAGCACGTTCCTCTGCTGACCAGCACAGGATTTGGAAGGAAGAGGGCAGAGCACTGCAATGTGCTCTGAGCAGACATCCCAACCGAAAAAAGGGTGGAGAGAATCCACCCTGCTGGCACAGGGCACCTTGACAACAGTTTTCCAGTTGAACAATTCGGCCACATCAGCCTCTGAATCCATGTGGCACCCTCGGGGATTGCTCACTGCCCTCCCCTGCCCAGCTCATGCCTGGTCCTCCCTTGTGGGGTCCTTCCTTCCATAGCAGAAGGCAAGGAGCAGGGAAAGGGAGGGGTGCAAGCAAGGAGAAGGACTAGCAAATGTTTGCAGAGCAGCTTTGCCAAGTAACACTCACCACAGCAAGCTGGAGGAGAAGGGAGAGAAAGAGAGAACGTTAAAATCTTGACAAAGGGGTTTTTCACACCTTCATACAGACTGCAGGTTTGTGTTTCTGCAAACCCAGAGACAACTGGCGTGGCCAATCCAAGCTCATGGGAGGTTTCCCTCCCGTTTGAAACACCCAGATGCCTTTCCTGTTTCAGGCTGTGGTGCCCTGCCCCGGAGCGCTGCACGCAGCAGAGCTGTTTCCACGCGTGCTTATGTGTTTTATTTAAATAAAAATAAAAGCTAAACCCGAAAGGGATTAAGTTAGTCACCAGAGTATGGAGCTCAAACTCAGTTCCCCAAGTACCCTGTGTCCTTCCAGCACTTCATTACTGGTCATGGGCCAGAAACACCCTGCAGCAGATGTGTGCTGCTTCTCCCCATGGCAGGACACCCCAAAAGAGATCTGCTTTTCCCAGGGAAAAGTTAGACCCTGATATATAAAAAAAAACAAAAAACCCAAAAAACCCCAAAACAACCCGAAAAAACACAACAACAACAACAAAATCGTAAAATGGGCAACTCGAGGATTTTCCACAACTTTGCTCATATTTTCCTTGTACAGAGCCAGTCTACAGCATGTACAAGTGAGACACAGCTGTATGAGCTACTCCAGAGGTAGAGTTGGAGAACCCTGGGTCAAGGGGACTTAATTGTGCCTCATGGTAGGGGAGTGGTGCCCATGGATGGCACTGCCCTGCCTGGGGACGGTCCCTTCTTGCTGCACGGGACAGCGAAATATCAGTTGCCACTGGTATTTCCCACTTAGCAAGGCACTGAGCAGGGTGGGAGGAGAGGTACAGGGATACTCACAGCACATCTTCATGATGATGTCCAAGATTTCACATTCCTGAAAACAGAGGAAAAGGAATGTTTGATTAACAGCGGAAGCAGTTTCCTGACTGCCCATCACCCCTGGTGCTGCTCTGCATGCCCAAAACAAGCCAAAACGTCTGGAAATGCATGATGTGCAAGTGGGGCCGGGCTGGTGATGGACTGGCATGAAGGAAATCTGTCCAGTGAGACTTGCTGGGACAGTAATGGGGGACAGCCACCACCGAGCCCAGGAGCAGGAGGCTCCCACAGCAGTGTCCCCCCTCCCAGGAGCCAGGGGGAGCACAGACCAGGCCAGCAAGCAGCCCCCAAGTCCTGTCCCACTCACATCTGGTCCTGGAGGCCCCACAGGTCCTGGTGGTCCCTGTCAAACAGAAGCACAGGAGAGAGGAGTTACAAGAGCATTCAAGTCCTACCTGCAGCGTACCCTGCCGATACCTTGCTAAGCAAGGCAGAGCTGGGCAAAGTCTTTTGGTTTCCCAGTTGCTGGCCCCTGCACTGGGCTTGAAGCAGGTACATCTGCTTGTTTGCATGAGGCCCCAGTGCTGCACAGAGGTAGGGGAGGAGACCCACTTCCACGTGTGCCATGCACACTGAGGTGGGAAGGCAGCAAGAACACACACAGCGTGTGTCATGGCTCAGTGTTGCCCCCTGAGCACCCAGGGGATGGATGGATGGATGGATGGATGGATGGATGGATGGATGGATGGATGGATGGATGGATGGATGGATGGATGGATGGATGGATGGATGCCATCAGTGCAAACCCTGCCAGGGTCCTTACTTACCGGGAGACCTTCAGGTCCCCTGTAGCCCTTCGCTCCTTTGATGCCCCTGGGGCCAGGGTTTGGGTTCTGGAATGAAAACAAAAACAAACCCCACAAATCTGTGTGTGTCGCGGGGCAGCACCTTCCCCTCCAGGTGTCTGATGAGCCCTGTTTCACCTCAGAAATGCTATCTATTATACTGTTTATCCAACCAAACCAGGAATTGGAAGGGTCAGGATGGACACTGGGAAAATCTCCCTCCATGGGGCAATGGTGCAGCACAGGTACAACCACCAGTGCCACCTGGAAGCATGCAAAGTCTTGCAGAGGTGATGCCCACCTCAGCCTAACAAATCTGGAGGTTTGTCTCCTCTAGGGCACAAAATGAACACGTGGAGAGAGCTCCCCTTGCCACCCCTCAGACACTGCCCAGCAGCAAAATGTGAAGATTTACAAAGTCTGACCCACCAGTGTAAGAGATCCAGCCCAAAGCTCCTACACTGCTCTCACGGGGAAAGAGGATTCACCATCACACAGAATACTCACATCATTGCCAGGATCTCCAGCCTCTCCTTCATCACCTTTAAGTCCAACATAGCCTTTTGTTCCCTGAAAAACAACACAAAAGAGACTCCTGTATGGATAGCTGTTGTTAGTGTGGTGAAATCGGTGCTGGCATGTGGTAACCTTGTGAGAGCCGGTTTGGGAGGGGGTGGAGAGCAGCGTAAGGTGTCCCTAGTACCAAATTTCAGGGCTCTTGAAGGAGAGAGAACTTCTTAGGTGGTTTTCCCTGCTATAGAATCATGGAGCCATTTAGCGTGGAAAAGGCCTCTAAGATCTAGTCCAGCTGTCAACCTGGCACTGCCAAGTCCATCCCTAAATCATGTCCCCACCAGAGCACCCTCCAGTGCCCCCCCCGGGTGGCACTCCCAACCTCAAACTCTGGCTCTGGGACTGCATCAGAGAGCACCCAGCCCAGGCTGCTGCCCTTGGGTACTATTACCAAGGCAGGACACTTCCACCAGAAACTTCCACTGCAGGGAAGGATGGGCAGAAGGAAAAGAGGGCCTGGGAGGAGCAGGCTGCTTCAGGGAGCCCATTCTACCATGCAGCTGATGGAGAGGCTCTGAGTGCCTAACCAAGGGTAAACTCTGGGTGTATGAAGAAGGAGCACACTTACATTAATGCCAGGGTCACCTCTGTCTCCTGGCTGCCCCTGGGGATGAAGAAAAGGAAGCACGTTAGGTTGGACAAGGACAAACGATGGTTTTACAGTTTCAAGGCAGCACAAAAAAAACTTACTGGGGCACCTATGAATCCGACAGTGCCATTTCCAGGAGGGCCATCCTCTCCCTGGAAAAGAAGGGAGACATAAAGGGGATAAAGGAAAGTAACCCCTCAGACAGCATGGCAGCAGGATCCTGCTCTCCTTGGACAGGGTATCTCCACAGCAGTACCACTTACCCTTTCTCCCATCAGACCGGGTTCTCCAGGCAGCCCAGGTGCTCCAGGCGATCCCTTTGGGCCCTGGAGGGAGCACAAGAAGAAGTCATACACTGCACATAATTTCAGCTGGGAAGATGATGACTTCTGAGGTAACCAGCTACCAACACGAGCCCACCACAGGAGGTGTTTTGCTTATACAAGAACAGTGTGAAGATTTAGATTAGATGTGAGGAGGAAGTTCTTTACTCAGAGGGTGGGGAGGCCCTGGCACAGGTTGCCCAGAGAAGTTGTGGCTTCCCCATCCCTGGAATTGTTCAAGGCCAGGGTGGATGGGGCTTGGAGCAACCTGGGCAAGTGGAAGGTGTCCCTGCCCATCTCTGGAACGAGATGATCTTCAACCCAAACTGTTCTATGATTTCTATCAAAGCCAACAGCTGGGCTTGGGATTCAGTTTGCTCCCTGCCCTGGGGATCAAACCTGCTGGGAGATTGAGGTGGCTGCCCCCAGAGGGCATCTTTCCCAGTATTTGTGATGGGAAGCCACAGGGCTTAGGGTGTGGCTATACCCTCTCCAAGAAATGACCTATGGGAGGTGGGAGAAAAGCCAGTGATGGCCTTAAATGGGAAATGCCTGGATGGGTCTGCCAGGAACACTGCAGTTTGTACCTACAATAGGTTTCCAGTATCCGAGGGATACAGGGAAAACCCCCAAGGGCAGCACCTCCTGGTAGTCCCTTCATCCTCCCTCCCCCCAGAAGATGTGGTGATGAAGAAGCACTCACCTCGTTGCCACGGGGGCCATCATCTCCCCTGTAGCCTTTGGGTCCTGGGGGTCCAGGTTCCCCCTAGGGAAACACAGAGAGCTCACTCAGCAAGGGTTTTTCTCTTGGTTCTGCTCCTGCACTGAAGCAGCCGGTGCCTTCACTTCATAACGAGTGTCCACCTTGTGCCTTGCACTCACCAGTGAGTCACCTCCACCTCAGCCAGCCCAAGGAAAGACCCGCTCACAGGAGTTAACGCTGTGCCTGGAGCTGTGCCTGGCCCTCCCCGTGCCCTCCTGCCTCCCCCCATGCTTCCTTATGCACTTTTCTCTGCAAAACCCCGTTGAAAGCAGATCCCTGCTGAGCATGAACTGAACCCAGAAGCTTTCTGGGGCAAGGTGGGACACTGCAGGACTGGGCTGAACATGGTATGCTTCCAGTGGTGGCCGAGGCCCCCAAAGACAGCCCTCTCCTCCAATAGATGAGCTGGTGGGAAGAGGACTGGGGAGGATTGATGCCTTCTGGCACCAAAGCACAGCTGGGTTGCACAGTGGCTGTGACAGGGGTCAGCCCTCGGTGCAAGCACATCACCCTGAAGGTGACACAAGCCTCCCCATATCCTGAGGTTCGGGCACATCTGGGGCACAGCCAGGTTGGCAGAGGCCCTGTTGTGGCTCCAGGGAGTTTCTGTCCCCTGGAGGTTGCAGAGCTCTGGCAGTGGGTGCTGGAGCGGAGCAAAGCTGTCGCTCTGCCACATCCCACTGGGGCAGTGGGCGCTCGCTCCGTCAGCTGCAGGGCTGGCCAGAGACAGCAAGAGACGAGAGGAGGCAGGAGGAGGGTCCTTTTTCCCCAAGAGCTCTGCAGATGTCCGAGGGAGCTCCTCCACCTTCTGCTCGGTGCTGACAGCCCTCTGTGGGGTTTGCTTTCCTGGAGGCTGGTAACGAGGGTGGGCATTTGTCGGGTAGGGAGGCTCTTGCCCGTTGGTCCAAATGTTCAAGTGAGGCGGCATTTCCCATGGAGATGGGTGCACAGCTGTCCCCCAGGCAACGGAGAGCACAGAGGCAGGCAGGGAGCTGGTGCCAAACATCCACACACACGCTGTACCCACCCTTCTTCCAAGGAAAGGTGGTGCAAAAGACTTAAAATTGCGCAGAGCAGAGCACTGAACTGCTCCGAGGCATGTGACCTTATTTCTGCACAAAGGCCCAGAAGAGAGAAATCTTGGAAGGAGGGACGGGAACTTGTGATCCCTCGCACCAGCCAAGGCTGGAGCCGCTGCACCCTTGGCTTGCACTGGCCATACTTGTCCTCGCTGCAGCAGCACACAGCACAAATCTCTCGTGGCCCTGGAAGAGTTCACGATGATGAACACGGGGTTTTGGACGAGGGAATCTTTGTCCACTACTTTTCTGGGTGCGACAAGAACCACAGGAGGGATGGGTGTCATGGCCAGAAGGAGAGAAGGGCCACCAAACCTGTCCAAGAGGGTCAGGGAAAGAGCATGCTGGCCTTCAGCTTCCCTCAGATAGAAACAGGATGAAAGGGAGTCACAGGTTAGCAGGAGCCCTTTCCCCTTGCCAAGACAAATACACTCCAAGATCCAGAGCTTGCAGATAACACGGCTTGAAAAACACTCGTGTTTGCCAAAGTCCTACTTTTACCCAAGCCCAATTATGCATTTCTTTTTAATTCTGAAAAAAATTTTTTCCTCGGTTTATGGAAAAAAATCATCCTCACTTTGCAACTACTTTTCAAATTTCCCTGGAGTGGTGGAGGCACTGAGGCAGCTGCTGATCTGGGAAGGCATTGGAGCTGCTTGTGTAATGCTTCTCTCTCTGACAGGGGTTTGACTCGAGTTCAGTGGTGGGGAGGGAAAACTGCTGTCCCACAGGCTCAGAGACAGCAGGGATATGGTTCTTTCTCCTCTTCCTTCCCAATAGTGAAAGCTGAGTGGAAGAAGAATCTATCCCTGCCTGGCTCCCCACCGTGCTTGCATCAACTTTCTGTCTTCTGCATGGTCTTTCTCCTGCCTTCAACCTGGAATGAGCCTTCTACCACATGGAGAACAGCTCCAGCTCCAGCCTCCTTTGCTGGTGTTACCTGCAGTGCAGAGTCAATACACACACATCCAAAGAGATGCCTTCCCAGCAGGGCCACCTCCCAAAACAACACCTCAGCTGGATGCTGCCAGATGCTCTTTGGTTGTGGCAGGAGCTCCCACAGGATCTGGACAGGACATTTGGACAATATCAGGACGGTAGGAGTTGGACAATCCTCCTGTGTGGATTTGGTGCTCCTCACTAGCACGAGACAGGCTCAAGGGAAGCCCAGTTCCAGGAAGCACAACCCTGGCACAAACACAGCCTCTCCCCAGGCCATGGCATGGAGCAGGTCTGCTCTGGGGGTCACCCACGCTGGGGGTGATGTGAATGCAACAGTCACCTCTTCATGCCTGTCCTGCAACTCCAGATGTCTTCCAAGGGCTCTTCAACACTTGGCTGACCATAGAGGAGTTCAAAAGCTGTCTCATCTTTGTCTGCACACTGGTCTCTATGCTTCACATCTCATGGAAGTCCTGCTCCACCAGTGGGGGAAGGTTTATCTCAATACATCCCTGTATCTTGGGATCCATCAGAACTCTGATGGTATGGGTGAGAAGGGGAGTTGTCCCACAGAGCCCCTCCAAGGGTGATGTCAAAGCACGCCTGCTCAGGTGCAAAGACCCTGTGGGCCATTACAATCTGTGCTACTGACGTGGAGGACTGACCCAGCAACTCCTCCAGTCCTAAAGTTATCACCTGAGTACACCTTTGTGAAGCAAAAAGCCTTTAACTGTGCAGGGGACAGAAGCCTCCCTCCCTCAGGCTGGAGGGAGCCAGCTCTGCTCTCCAGAGAGCCCGTGGGGTCTGAGATCTGTTCCCTGAGGACAAGCAGTCCCCAGAGCAGGAGGGCCACACCTTGCAGCAGGCAGGCTTGAGGAATGCTGGCTTTGGGAGAGGTTGTCTCTGCAGAGGCCAAGGGTGTCAGGGACACCGCTGGGGCCACGTCAGGATATCCTCACCGACACAAGATGTCTCATTGACTCCCCTGACTGAGGTGAGCAGCTTCTGGCCCCAGGCCTGAACATTTTGTGCGTTGCTGCAGCTTGCACTTGCCAGTTTCCAGTTCTGTCATATGTGTTGACATCTGTTTCCATGGAATCGGGAAATGCTGCGAGGGTTGCTCTGCCCACAGCCCAGCAAATAAGTCTCCATTTTTTTAAGTCCTGCTCATATCCTGGGTTCTTGTAGAAATTCCTGCCCCTCTTTTCAACAACTTTGCTTCCTGGTCTGGAAGGTGCTGAGAAGTCACTCCAAGATGCTGTGGCATCAGTTAACCCCCCCTACCCCACTCCCCCCTGTCCAAACCACTTCCATCTCGAGCCAGAAGGTTCACACAAGCTCTTACCTGGTCGCCCGGTGGTCCGAGGGGTCCTTCTCGCCCTTGGTCACCAGGTGGTCCAGGCTCTCCCTGAAAACACACAGAGAGGGCATAAGAAACAAAAAGAGGGACAGATGGAGGGTACAAAGCGACCTGTGTGCAATGAGGAGCAGCACCAATAGCCGGATGGAATTGCAGTCACCCAAACACGGAGGGTTTTGAGGTAGACTGGGGAGCTGAGTAGGAAACTATCAGAGATGCATGGAGATAAAGACAGGTTTGTCTTTATTCAAGGCACCTTGAATCCAAGAAGGCAGCCCTAAGAGGAAGACCTCCTGAAGCTTTCCTCTAGGTGACATGTTTCAGCCCGTTTTGTGCCAAAAAAAAAAAAAGCAAATGTTTGGGGAGATTTACCTTCCAAGCCTTCTGCAGATATACAGACCTGGCCCTGGACTCACCCCAGTGACACTCTGCAACTACAGCTGCTCCTCTGCTCTTCCTACCCTAGGAAAACTGAATGCAGAGGAGCCTCCAGGGCAGCAGCATCCTTCCTCCTCCCCCCCTTCCCCCAGCCTGCCCTACCTGAGGACCCAAGGTGATTCCGAAGGGAATGAGCCAGCAGATGAAGAGGGACACCCTCACCTCCCATTACCAATGTTCTCCTCTCTCCTCTGCTAACACCCAGCACCCTGAGCCAGGCTAGGCCTGCTTGCAGAAAACAGCCCAGGAGAGCCCGGAAAACCTGAGTTTCAGCCTTTTTGCACCCCACCAGTTCCAACAGAAGGAAATACAACAATACTGGGCTCAGTTTCACTTCCACTCAACAGCCTTCCACCAGCCCAGCAGAGCTGCATCCCAAAAGTGAGCAAGTCCGGCAGGCAGAGGAGAGGGAACTTGGAGGGGAGCAGCTGAAAGCCTCCTGGTGACCTAAAGCTGTTGTTTGCAACCTAGAAGCCTCCAGATGGACAAGCCAAAACAGCAAATATAAAACACAACTTCCAAAAGGCCCCGAGACGTTTCTGGCGAGGGTACCGCAGCCTCGTGCTTGGACTGAAACTTGGAAGGAAATGGCCCATCGTCTGCGGAACGATTTAATTCCAGGACGCTGGCGTGCCTTCGTGTCCCGCGCACATCTGCCCCGCACACCCCGGGCGGCAGCACTGCAGCTCCCCGAGCAGTAAACAGGAAGGAGGAGGTTTGCCAGAAGCCCCTTGCCAGAGCTGCCCCCTCCCCAAGGCAAACCCTGCCCCTCCCTCCAAGTTTTTGTTGGTGGTGGGAGGTCCTCACTGCAGGGACAGAGGATGAGCGGTGCCATGGTGGTTGCCCAGCAGTGGGAATACGGGATGCTGCTGTGGGATGCCCTGGCTCCCAACACCCCCCCCACCCTGCACAGCAGCACCCCTCGTCCTTCCCTGTGGCACGTCTGTCGCCTGCCACATGTTTATCCTGGCCTGCTGATGGCTCTTGCCTGTCTCCCTCCCACACTCACCCTCGCTGACTCACCCCTGGCAGGCAGGAAAAATACTTTCCTAGTGACTCCCACCCAAAAGGGGAGGGAAGAGCGTTTCCCCCTTCCACCCACACCCACTCACTCACTCTGCCCTGCTGCTGATGGTACCTGTGCCCTCCCTCCCAGCCCCTGAGCACCTGGAGGAGGCACCTTGTCTCTTTCCTCTCCATCAACTGGTTTTCCAGCTTTGAGGAAGGAACTGGCCATTGTTCACCTGCTCCTGACTTGCTGGGCATGCTCTCCTCTGGATTTTGGCTGTTTGGTGATTAGCTGTCAGTGTAAAGGGGCAAATCCTGGGGGACAGCGACAGGTCCCTCCCAAGTTGGCAGGAGAGGCACTGAGCTTGCCTGCTGACCCACAGGCTGGTGCAGTTAGCCCCTGGTCACCTATTTCCAAGCCCCTGGCTTCCAAGCATCCCCCTGTTTGCAAGCAGATGCTGAAAGCTGCCCTGTGGGCACAGTTACCGGCTCTCCTCTCAGCCCGCGGTCACCCGGTGAGCCCGGTGCTCCTCTTTCTCCATTGCTACCCTGCAAAGAGATGGTTGGGATCACAGATGGTTGGGATCACAGAATCCTCCCCCTCACTGCCCACCTCTGAGTGGGGCTCGCCCCCAGCCTCCCTCCTCCTCTTCTAGAGGGGGGTGCCTGGCAGAGGTGCCCTCACTTACCCGCTCTCCAGGAGGACCATCTGCACCCGGAGCGCCCTGTGGAGAAGCAAGAGGGGTGGGTCAGGCAGTGGGGGTGGCCAGCAATCACACACAGGGGCATCCCAGGTAGAGGACTCACCTCATCACCAGTCTCTCCTACGGGCCCAGGCTCACCTTGGTTTCCTCTAGCGCCCTGCGTGAACAAGGCACAGGGGTGCAAATGAGAAGTCAAGTTTTGGAGTAAAACCCCTCATGTTTGCAGAGCCTTGGGCAAGCTCTGCCTCAAAGCCCAGGCTGAAGCAGGGGAACTCTCCCCTCTCACAGAGAGCAGGGGATGTTCACACACGGTCACTCCTTCACCCACCTTCTCTCCAGGGCTGCCGGGAATCCCCTGCCGGCCAGGTTTTCCGTCATTCCCAGGCTCCCCCTTCATAAGGACACAAAGTACCATCAAGACTGCATCCAGAACCCAGTGGCGGATCGCAGCTCCCAGAGCACAGAGACTGTCAGGAGCCCCAGTGCACCCCAAGCCTCTTTCAGGGCTGTTGTGGTCTCTCCCCACATCCAGCAGATCCCACCCTACTCCACTTCTCGTGAGAGCCACCTTTTCACAGCAGCCCCCCAATAACTCAGGGATGCTCATTCCAGGCCTGTGGGCACCTCCTAACCTTGGGCACACTGTGGGTGATGGGGGGCATCCTGTAGAATAAAGTCAGGTTGGATGGGCCTTGGAGCATCCTGGTCTAGGGGAAGGCAGCCCTGCCCATGGCAGGAGGTGGAACGAGGTGGGCTTTAAGGTCCCTTCCCACCCAAACCATTCTGATTCTGTGATAGGCTTGCCCCACATAGTGCAAGGAATTGCCAACCTCTCCCTCTTGCAGAAGAGGGATCTCAGCACCCTTCCTGCATGAGGCTGGGCAGAGCAACTCACCTTTCCTCCCTTGGGTCCGTAAGCACCAGGATCTCCCTTTGGTCCAGGTGGGCCTTGGGCTCCCTGTTGAAATCAAAGGCAGCATCACTGAACCCCAAACTGGTGACACCATCTGTAGGAAACTGGACACAGACTGAGCATCCCGGCAGCCCAGCACACAACTGCCTGCTGGGATGGACAGGAGGGATGTGACACCACGGGGTCGTGCAAGCAACACTGAGCCCACACTGCCGAAACGCTTCTGAAGCTCAGGGCAAAAGGGCAGAAAAGGTGGCTGTTGGGCTGCTGTGGCTGGATCACAGCGACACCGTTGCCACCACGAATGTATCACCCTGGGAGCATGGAAAAAAACCCAGAAAAACTGTAGAAATACAATGTCAGAATAATGTTTTCCAGAGCGGCGTCCCAGCAGCCCTGCGCAGTGTGGACAGTTTCCAGGCAACGACAAGGCAGACTGCCCTGGGGACATCCCCAAGGTGCCATGCGTGGTATCCCAGCATTCCATACGTCCAAGAAGCTTCCTCCCACAGCTCCCCATCTTGAGGGGGTTCCCCATTTCCACACAGCATCATGGAAGACCCGCTCACTTGCATGCAAGGGGCACCCAAAGGGTACGTACGTCGAATCCAGGTGAGCCTTTGCATCCAGGTAATCCAGGGTATCCAGCTTCACCCTGTCAGGCAGACACAACGGGGGCCTCCAATGAGTGGCACCCATGGGAAGGTGCCATTCGTCATTCCAGACCCCTGGAAAGGACATTCCAGCCCTGTCCCTGGCTGGCGGGTGGATGGCTCCGCAGTGAGGGAGCTCCACTGCCCCACCAGCTTCATTCTTGGATCCCACAGTGGTTTTGGAGGAGCAAAAGCCGGGGTTCCTCAGGCCTAGCAAAGCACCCCAGAGCAGAGATTTACCTTCATGCCATCGATGCCATCGATTCCACGCCGGCCTTTTTCACCCTGAAACAGAGAATAAGGATCATGAAGTGATTCCCAAAGAGATGCTTCTACTTCCAGACATCAAATTAGAGAATAAATGGTGCGAAAGCAGAGGCTGACCTTGGCTCCTTTGGCTCCTCTTGAGCCCTGCAAAGGGAAGGAGAGAGATGTCAGACTCCCATGGAGAGCAGATCCCCCCACCACACTGCGGTCCCCACACCATCTCAGTCCCAGGGTACAGACATTCACCATGCCTCTGCACACCACTAGATCCCACTGGATCCCTGCTCCTGGCTCAGGCAGTGCTGGCAGGAGACATGGAACTGAGGGCACATACCAGACCCCAACACCATCCAGCTGCAGGGGTAGCCCGGGATGACCAAGCCGGGGGACACAGGGATCTCCCCCAAACATCCCTGCTGTCCTCACCTTTTCTCCTCGGCTTCCTTTGTCACCCTAGAGAGGAAAAGAGAGAGGGAAATGGGAGCATGAAAACACTTGCAGCTGAAAGCCTGTGTGGCCCACTGAGGAACCATGGTTGCCACCCTCAACCCCACATACCTTCATTCCTTGGTAGCCAACAGGTCCCATGTCCCCTGGCCTGCCCTGGAGGACACAAACACAGTGTTACAGAGGCAGACAAGGTCGCTACCATGGCAGAGTGCCCCCTCAGACTCTTGATGTGGGGCTCATGCCCAGCCACCACATTGTTCCACAGGAGGCTCTCCCATGACTCTGCTCCTCGTTTTCCTGGTCTGGGAGCGTGGGATCGTTGTGAAGGGCCTAGGGGACCTGCCTTCTCCTCCACCATCTCCAGCCCTTCCTAGGGGTGAGGGAGACCAGGCGCTTGGGGACACGTCATTTGGGATGAAAGGGAAGGGCAGAAAACCCTTGGGAAGGAAAAATGCATGGCATGGGTTTTCCAAGCTGGGCACAGGCAAGGTGGGTAACTGCAAGCACATGTGTGTGGGAGAAATGTGCCTCCCAAAAATAAAGTGTGCCCAGCAAAGAAAAAAAAAAGGAAAAAAAAAAAAAAAGGGAGGAGGAGGGAAATAGTACCCTCATGCTTTTAGGTTGTTATTTACCAAAGGTTTCCCTGTAACACTGCTGTGCTTGTTGTGTCAGAGGAGGGAGCCCAGAGTCCAGCCCTGGGCTGGCATACATGAGTCAGAGGCGAGTCCTCCAGGAGGGATGGCTATTTTGGGTGAGGAACAAGGAAGCCTTGTAGCAAGAGGAGGAGCCACCCCAGTGCATGCCATGACTACCCCATGGAAACAGGGTGATGCTGGTGAGGATGCGCCCGAGAGGTCTGGCCGCAGGCAGCCAAAAAACAGCCCCTGTGCAGAGTCACCAGGGCTGGTCCTTCACTTACTGGGCTTCCAGCTTCTCCTTTCTGGCCAGGAAGGCCTGGCTTTCCTCTTTCTCCCTGCAATACAGGACAGAAATACAGTTAGCTCATCATCTCCAGGAATAGGACAATGACTTGTTGAAAGGAGAGCAGGGAGGATGGAAGCAGCAATGCCCCATGGATATAGGGACCAGATGATGCTGGTCACATGGGAATGGTATAGGTCCTCATCTACTTCTCCCTGGGGCAGTGGTGGGATGCCGAGGACCCACGCCCCACAGGTGATCTTAGAGGTCTTTTCCAATCTTAATAACTCTATGACAATGATTCTAAGTCTCTAAGCATCCCCAGTGAGCCCATCCCACTGCCCAGGTCCCACAGCACAGCTACAACCAGTCCCTCACCTCATGGCCTGGGTCACCAGGAGGTCCAGGGGGCCCTCGAGGAGGCTGCAGGAGAAAGGTATGGGTTAGACCAGACACTGAGGCACAGCCTGGCACCACAGGGATGCGAGGGAAGGAAACAGGGGTCTCAAAAGTCTGACTCACCTGGCACTCAAAGGAGCAGCACTGCCCAGAGAGAAGGAGAAAACAGCATTAGAGCAGCGGGAAGCAGCAGGGTCAGACTGCACCCTGCTCGGTGGGGAGGCTCTCCTGTCTGGCAGGAATTGCCTCTGGGCAGGGCTGTGCCACTGAGCCCCACCTTGGCCGTGGGTGACCCACGGGGGACAGGCTCAGGCGCGGGGTGGGGGGGACACTCACCGACTGCTCCGTGTTAACTTTCTGCAAGACAAGAAATCAAAGAGAGGGGTGCTTGAGAGGGACAGGTGAGCCTGGGCAGGGGATGGGCGTGGGGAGGGGGGTCAGACAGTGCTCACAATCATGTCGATGATGGTGTTGATGGTTTCCTCCACGTCAAGCTCCCGGGTCGGCTTCAGGCTGGTGGCGGTGAAATTGCGGCGGTAGGCGTGGTCCGTGGCAATGATGTTGAGCCGCTGGTCCTACGGTCGGGGTGGGGAGGGGAGAGTGGTCCGTCCCTAGAGATCACCCTGGGGACCCTCACTCTCCCTTCAGAGCGCCCCTCAGGGCCTCCTTCACCCCAACAAGGGGTCTGGTGGTCCCACTCGGGACCCCTGCAGGGAGCATCCCTGCCACGTGGTCCCTACCAGGTGATTGGGGGAGATGGCAACAGAGAACACTTTGATCCCCAAATGTTTGGCCTCGTTGGCAGCATCATCCAGGCCTCCACAGGGCTCCTTGTAACCTTCCAAGGGATGTCCATCAGTCACCACAATCAGGTATTTATTCTCCTTGTGATGGGAACCGCTGAAAGGGTTTAAACATGGGATTTAAAGCTGCAGGGATTTTGATGGGGGAGAGGAGTGGTTTGGGCACCTCGAGGCACCCACCCCAGGGCTGTGGTCAGGGCAAGGCAGGAGCACTGCCCCATCTCTGCCCACTCCATGCCTGGGCGACCTCTTTTCCCAGGCTGGGGACAGCTCTGTGCCAAAGCACTGGCACGTCCTCACCCAGGAGCTCCCAGCTTGCCGCCTTACCCGATGAGCAGCTCCTCGATGCCCCTCTTGATGGCGCAGTCGGTGTAGGTGCCCTTCCCGATGTAGTTGATGGACGAGACGCGGTTCTTCAGTTCGCTCTGGCCGCTGGGCATCGGGGTCAGGCTCTTGATGAGCACGACCTCATCGCTGTAGTGCAGAGCCCCCGCGTTCCACACCAGGTTGCGGTCACAGCGGTAATACCTGCGTGGGCACACCAGGACAGGCACTGCAGCACCTCCACCCAGATCCACCACCACTGCCTCCACTTTGCTCTCACTGCCAGGGAATGTGAAAACCCTCTGTGAAACAGGGATTTGCCAGGGCTCCCTGCTTTCCTGCAGAGCAGGGACATGCTTGCCATGGAAATCACAGCAAGGGACCAGGGCAGCTTGTCCAGTGGGTGGAAGGGCAAAATGATGCAGCTGGTGGGCATCTGCAAGGATCAAACAGGTTGGCAGAGAGCCTTCTGGAAGAGGTGCCAGGCTGCAGTGGTTGCAGCTTAGCAGGTGCAGGGGTGAGAGTGCAAGGCGGGTAACCATTGAAACACCCCACACAGAGGTTTTCTGCTGCTAGGTGTGTTCAAATCAGAGAGGAATGCCTCCCTCTGAAGGATGCTGTGATCCAGAGAAGGATGAGTGTGAGGTGTTGAAGCCCTGCCCTGTGCACTAGCACATCCAAGAGCTGTGACTCTCTGGGACAGAGGCACCACCTGTGCTTTGGTCACTGCCCCAGAAAAGGTGTTTGGGGAACTTGGGGACCAATCCCAAAGGGGTAGTGTTGCACGTCTCCCTTATTTCCTCAAGCTCATCTTCTTTCTGCCCAGCAGGACACCTTTCCTTTCCCAAAGCCATCTGAACCTTGTCCACTGCTGTTCCCTCCATCCCACTGCTGCCAGCTGCCTCTGGATTGAGTCCAGAGCCTCACTTAGGGGAGAGTGCTGCACTGAGGGAGGCCTGGCAGGTTGTTCCCAAGCACAGGGCTCCTGGTCACTCAAAGCCCTGTGATGTAGCTCTGCTGCCTGGGCAATGGTCTGATGAGCTGATAATCCCCTCCTACCCATCCTGAGATGGGGCACTGCCCCTCCAGCTGGTGCAGCACTGGAACATCCCCATGGTGCCCCTCTGGGCACCAGCACACATCTCCTGCTGTCCCGAGGAGCTCAGGAAGACCCACGTGCCCCCAGGACTTGCAGTGCTCCTGTGCATCCCTGGATCTCCCAACATCAGGCAAGCCCAGCATCGCTCCCTGTGGGATCTGAGAGCTTTGGTGCTCTTGGGCATCTCTGCATGACCTCCCCTTGGGAAAGCCAGGGGCAGACATGGGTTGGTGGCTGCAGGGGTAGGTGGCAGATAAAGGGCTGGGCAATGGGGTGGATAAAGGGCACCAAAAGCTGGGTGTCATGGGGTACACCAGTTGCAAGGGAGGGTTTGCTCTGTGGGGTGCTCTTGGCTGCTGGGTTTAACACCAGAGGTGTCCTGCTGCCACCCAAGCACCCGGGTTGTTCTGGGCCTGAGCACAGGCATCAGCATTGCTTTGGCACTGCAGAATCACCACACAGCCAGCCAGAGGTGGTGGGGTTGGGATGCCATGTCTGCCAGTCCAGGAATTCCTTTCTTCCCTGAGGATGGGTGCAGGCAGCCCTGCTCGAGCCACACTGCTGCCCCCAGCACAGACAGAGCAAAAAGAGGACAGTTGAGGACTGGGAGAGGGAGGAGAGGCTCTCATCTCCCTCCCCAGCATCCCCTGCTTTCCTCCTCTGCCTCCTCAGCATCCCAGCCGGCTCCATTCCTAAAGCAGCCCAGATAAACCCCTGGGAGATGTACCTCTTGGTCAGCTTATCAATGAACCGGTTGGTGAAATCTTTCACTTGGGTAACAAGGTCCCCAAAGGGCTTCACCCTCAGGGCGACGCTCTCTGAGGTGTCCAGGACAAAGAACAGGTCCACAGGGCAGTCTGGAAAGAAGTGGAGAGGCAGGAATTGGCCGGTGGTCCTGCTGCGTCACCTCCCCCGTCCCGTCCCAGGCTTTCTGCACTGCCCACACAGTTTTCCTCCGAGCAGGCTCCCAGAGTCTGGGCTTAGGGGAAAGATTTCACATCCTGACTCCCTTGGCATTGAGGGTAAGCAAGATTACATTTTCAGAAAACATCAGTTGGTGGCATTTAACACTTTCCTATACTGTCTCCCACATTTCCATTCAAGGGATATCTCTGCAAGTCCTATACTACTTATTATAAAAAATAACATGCAGCTGCAAGAACCACTTAAAAAAAAAATCAAACCAAGACATTTTAGCAATTCATGCAATTAGAAACCAACATTTTTTTTGACATATCCTGTCAAATATATAATTTTAGGAAAGAGCAATAACAAAATCATTCCTTAACAGCCGGTGTCAAACCCGGAATAATTCAGAAAGCTGAACTGTTATCAGCTGTTATCCCCCATCTCCTGCATCCCAGTGCTACTGGTAACTCCCAACCAGACAGAGTCAAGGAAAGAGAGCCCAAAAATCATGAAAAGTGAGTGCGTCCTGCAGATCCTTCCTAATCCACTGCTCTCCTCAGCGAGCAGGAACGTCCCCACAGATCTGTGGTGTGTTCAGCAGCGGAGGCATCCGCTCGGCAGGGGAGCAGCAGTCAGGCTTCTCTGCTGGTCCCGGGAAGAAAAACCACCCTGGAAAGCATCCCAGGCTTACCTTCTGCGCTGGAGACTCGGGTGGAGATTTCTGGGCGCTGCTGAGCGTACGAGCCCCCCCACAGGAAGCCGGCCGGGAGCAGCAAAGCGAGTAGAAAGTCTTGCAGCCTCATGTCGCCTCGTTCAGATTACCATTGAGCTGCATCCAAGGGAAAAAAAGCAGGGAAGGAGAACCCAGCAGCCGAGAGAGGCCACAGTCCCGAGGCGGGAGTTGCTGAAGATTTTTTTTTTTTACCGCTTTCCCCTTGGTTTCCGTGGGAGGAAGAGCAGGCAGGAGGGTAAGGTTGAGGAGGAGACTTCTCCAGCCTGAGGACGGAGGGAGGGAGGGAGGGATCAGGGGCTGTCAGCTGTGAGTCAGAACCTAATGAAGCATTTCTCCTTACCCTTTTTGTGGATGTCACTGTACCTGCGAGAGCAGCGTGGCCACCAGTGCCTGGGACCTGTACAAGGCTCACGCAGGGAGCCCTGGTGGAGTCAGTGCCCAGCATCAGCATCCTCCCTGAGTTCAGCTGCTCGCTGGGGCAGGGGGGCTTGGGGTACCTGCCAGCAGATTCCTCTCAGCTCCTGGGCCAAGAAAGCTGGGACAAGGGGACAGGCATTCCCACCACATCCCAACGTGCACGAGAGCTGGTCTGTGTTGTCCCAGGGGAGTCCCCACCACATGGCAGAGCTGGAGCTGTCCCGAGGCCACACAGGGATTTGGGGCGCCATGGAGGCACTGCATTTTTGGAGGAGCGCTTTCTTCTCTGAGTTTCAGGGTTTTCTGCTCAAAGCCAGCCAGGAACATGAGAGGCAAGCTGAGAAGAAACCCACAGGGACATCCCAGACTGGGAACAACCCTTCTCCCCAGGCCCATGCTAGGGTCAGGGAGTGGGGACAGGGTCAAAGCTGTCAAGCCTAGGTGGTAGAAGTAGGAGCACAAGTCCTTAGGGAGACCCATAAATGAGCATCTTCCCATTCTGTAAGAAGGCAGAAGAGGCTGAGGGCCTGTAGTAGTGGGGAACTGGACCCCCACAGCAAGGCATCCCAAGGTGGTATTGACTATTTTGCTCTTCATGGCCAGAACTGGAGACAAGTGCCAGGTCCTGCCAAACCCCTCGTCACAGTGGCAGCAGTCATTGCTAGGGGAGGGTAGAGGTGAAATACCTGAGGGCTGACCCTGCTTTCAAGGTTTTCACAGCTGCAGCTGCAAAACCTGCTCCCAAAAAGCATGGGAGGGGACCAAAAGCTGTCATGAAATGAAAAGTTGATGGCTTCTGGAAGGATTGTTCTGAAGGGCAGAGAGTTGACAGCACAAATGCAGCCAGCACAAATGGCTTGCACCAGAGTTGATAGCGTGAGGGTAGGAGGAGACCTGCCACATGCAGAGCTGGCTGCCACCTCTGCCACCCTAACTGTCACCCACAACTACTCTGACAGCATCTCTGTGTGGGTGAGCAGGAGGAAACATCTCAGGCTCGGCTGTCGGATGTCTCTCAAGTTGAGACAGCAAAAAAGAACCCAGCAGCCCCACGGGTTACAAGCTGCAATAGAGGAGGATCTTGTCCACACTACTGAGGCAGATGCATCAAATTAAACAAGTCTTGGAACAAACAACATCCAAAATCAGTGGAAAATAACCTGCAGACTGTGCTGAACTGAAACCTCGTGAACCCAAAAAACAGGCGCCCTTTTTCACTCCAACACAAATTTAGGTGCACCTGTGGGAGCTGATGTTAAAGCAAAGAGAACAATCTGGTGGTCTCAAGGAGGGGCAGGATGACTCCTGAGCACCCCTGCAGCCTGTCCCCACAGCTTCTCTAGGGCTCTGGAGAGCCTCAGGGCGCCACGTGCTCTGGCTGAGGGGCAGCCAGAAAAACAGGGCAGCTCCCTGGAGCTGGCTGGGCAGAATTGCTGAGGGTGGGAAGAGACATTCTGGACACAGAAAATAGCAAGGGGTTGGTTGTGCTGAGGAAAGTGTTCCTCCCCCATCCAAAAAGCTTCAGTATGAGTGTGAACCTGGCTGGTGCAACGAACCACCTGGGCACTGAGGTGAGTGGGCTTTGCTGAGCTGCACAGGTGGCACCAGGAGGTGTGAGGACGCTACAAGGCAAATTTTCAAGACCTCTCAAACCTACTGAAGATACTATTCAAGAGAACAAGCGTGCCCAGGGACAAGTCCAGCTGCATGACACTTAATGGGGGATTTGGCTCTCCAGCACAGCTCCTCATGCTCCCCTGAGGGAGCTCATCTGGGGTTTTGAAAACCAGCCAGCAGCTCCCAGAAAGGGGGCAGCAGGGAAGGGACCTGTATTCCTGCTTCAGCTTAGCAGAGTCATCCTGTGAACCTGCACACCAGAGGCATTTCCTCTTAGCTTTCTCTCTTCCTCTCTCCCTTTCCCTCACAGGGGATTATCCCAAGCAGCAGAAGGACCCGATCTCCCTCTCCCTGCAGGAAGGGAGAAGCACACCCCGCTCAGGAACAGCTCCAGTGGAGCTGGAGCAATCTGGAGGCCAGTTTGGCTGCGTCAGCAAAGACTTAATGATAATGGTATGGCCCGTGTAAGGCGCCTGCTGACCGTACATGGCTCCCCACAGCTGCAGCCTCTCGGACTCTGTGTGCCCCAGGGAGCTCCTCCCGCCTCACTGGGGACCCCAATCTGTGCCCAGAGCCCACCCACCACCCCCCAGGGGCTGTTATCAGGCGTGATGTCCCAGGAGCATCTGGCTGGACAGCGGGATCTGAGCAGTGTCCAGCTCCAAAAGCATTTTAAATCCTTGCCTTTTCCGGGTCTGCGCTGCTAAACCGTGGCCAACAGCCAGCAGCGTCCCCAGGACACTGAATAGCCATTTTCTTGGGAAAGTGTGGGCTAGTTTTGCAGTAAAAAAAAAAAAAAAATTCCCAGATCACTGGGACTAGCAGCATGCCATCATGTCCTGAAATCCAAGGACACATGCCTGTGAAGAATGTTTCCTTTCCCTTCCTCTTCAGAGGAGGTCAGGGAAACTGAGCCCTGTGCCTCTGCCCTATCCCAGGAGCAGGGGACCTCCTCCATCTATCAGCCTCCCTCCCAAATGCCGTGCAGATGGGCAAGGGGAGCTCCTCCATGGGGCCAACGTGCCCCAGGGAATGGGAGTTCTCCTTCCCAAGTCCCACAGCACTGCAATAACTCTTAGTCCAATTCCAGACCAAACTGGGTGCAGAAAAAAGAATCTACACTCGGGACAGAACTTTTGCTTTTTCTCCTCCCAGAGACTGAGAAGAAAACGAGTTTGCTCTGTTTTTCTGATGTTAACTCTTTCGTGAAACCTCTCCTTCCCTTTAGTCAAGTCTACTTGGAACTGGAAAACTGTGCTTCCACAGTAAACATGGAAGTGAGATAAAATGAATTCCCATGGGAAAAGCCAGGACTGAACCTGCCAGCGTGCTCACAACCAAAGGGTGCTTTGGAAAGCAGCATCCAGTGTCAGGTTTCCAGCTCCATCTTCTGCAGCTGGGACTACTTTGTCCTTTCACACGGTGCTGGGAAATGCCACAATTCTAAGGAGCACTGACATTTCCCTGGTCGTCACCACCCTGGTCTCCTGACAACTGCCCTGCGTCATCTTTGCCACCTTCCCCCCACCCCTGGGGACCTGAGTGCCCAAGGGTGGAAACGTTTGGAAGGATGGACGTTCTCAGGGAGAGGTTTCCGCGTGTCTGGTTACCAAGGGCTGTGCCTCCCCCAGACTGGCTGTAGGACCCCCCCCAAGGCTCACCCTCCCCTCTTCCACGCTCAGACCTCCACCAGGAGCAGCCGTGGTGCGAGGCCAGCACAGCATGAACCACGGACCCCACACTGGAAGGAATGCGGCTTGTGGTGCTTCTGCACATGGTAATTTAGCTTCCCACAGCAGTTCTCCGCAGGAGGAGGCAGCGGAGAAACCCCTCTGGGCAGGAAAGCATCACCCTCTCTCAGCACAAGCAGGTGCTGCCATTTGGGCATCCCACCATGAGCACAGAGTGGGCCTTGGCAGCACTAGGAGAGGGTCTTGCCCTCAACCACCCACCTCCAAAAAACACCCAGGGGAAGAGACAGCTCCATCTTCCAAAGCCTTTGACACCCCTACTCTAAGTGCCCTCCTGCCACCCTCTCCTTTGACCCCACAAGGGGCAGCCCAGCTAGGACACGGCGCTTCTCCGAGCTGCTGACCTGGCAAAACTCCCCTGCTGTGCTGTTTGCCAGCTGGGCTTTGCTCCCACCAGCCCGAGCTGGCCTGGGGGGACCCTTCCCTCCCTCCCAGCACTGTTTGGGGATACACTCTTTCCTTCCCAAGCCACCTCAAGGGGTCACCACCAGTCCAGTGGGTGGTTTCCAGCTGCCATCCCTCCAGCACACATGGGGTGCAAGTATCCCTCCCCCTTCAAACCACTTCCACGCTGGCACAGCCAGGATGTGGCACGGCTCCACCACCAAATCCACATCCCCACGCCCAGGCTGGCGCATGGTGGGTTAATTTTTTTTCCCCCATTACCTCACGCTGGCCTCTTCTTATGGAAAAAACCAAACCATCTGGTAACAATATTTCCCTAATAGCTGTCTGGGTCTGTGGGAAAGCTTGGCTCAGCTTCTTAGGAAAGATGAGAGGGTCGAATGAGAAGGGGAGGTTGCGGATGCGGCGTGGGAGCCGGAGGAGAGGAGATAACGCTTTCGGGATCCCTTTTCTGGGCCACCCCAGGGCTTGCAGGGATCCTGGACTCACAGGGGGGGACCACGGGATACCAGGACGTCACACATTTGGGATACTAGGAAGGGCCTCCCCACAGTGTCCTGGTGAAAAGAGTCCTACTCTCATCCCGAGACTTCAAAGCAAGCAGCAAAGCTCACTTCTAGGGCTCCCCCCCCCCCCTCCCTTTACACCCAGAAAACAGAAAGAGCCCAAAGCGTGGGGTTTTGGGGAGTTGGGAGCATCGTGGTTCGGGCATAAAACTGGCCTGAACTGGAAAAATCAGCAGCACCTGCAGTGTCCTTTTGCTCTTAAGAGATAAAGCAGCACCCCGGGAGGTGCCACACCCAGCCCTGGGGACACCACTGTCAGAACAGGGGACAGAGGACCCCTCTCTCGTGGAGCACATCCAGGAAAAATGGGTGGAAACCCCAGAGTTCTAAGCCCTCTGGCAGTTGAGCAGGGAAAATTTTCCGTCTCTCTGCAATGAAAAGGCGTCGCTTGGGCGATTCCCAGGGAGCAGAGCGTGCTTGCCAGGCTGGGCACATCTTCCTTGGGGAAGGGAGGCATCAGGCGCTCGAGGAACAGCCGAGCAGCTGCCAGACGCAGCCCTGCCTGCAGCTGGGGGGGGGGACTGCAAGTGCTTCTGGCTCGTCCCACCCAGCCCCACACTCCCGGGACCCAGCCTGCATCACCAAACTGCAAAATCCTGGGACGGGGCAAAACGCTGCTTTTCCTCTGCCATGGATTACAGCCCCCGTCTCTGCATCCGTGTGGAAGTGGGCATCAAATCCCACAGCCTCAGGAAGCACAGAGAAGCATCTTCCTTCACTGGCTTCATGGCTCAGTGCAGCACAGGGCAAGCTCGACCCCCTTTCCATGCTTTTCCGTGGGCATGATCCACCCAAATCCAGGAGCTTGCACGTGGCAAACCCCCAGAGGTCCCCGTTAGCCCCTTCCCAGGCTGCTCCTGCTCACATTTTTTTTTTCTGTGTGCATGTTTATACTCGTCACATTTACCACCTCAGCAGCCATGGCAGCTCTGGGGGTGGCTGTGCCCTTCCAGAGCAGTCCTGGGATGCAGCAAGGCGTGCAGCTGAGCTCTCCACACCAGAGTCAGAGCCAGCCTGCAGCCTGTTTGTTCCTAGAAGGCTAAAACAAGGCAGCCACCCTTCTTGGCAAAGGTGCCTTCCCAGCCCACTCCGAGCAGTGCCAAGCATCCTCCTCAGATCTTTCACAGACAGCGAGGAGCAAATGTGAAGCATTCAGCCATGGAGAAGGGGGAATGGCTTTAAGCTGAAAGTAAGTTTAGACTGGATACTAGGAAGAGATTCTTCGCTGGGAGAGTGGTGAGGCACTAGCGAGTATTACCCAGAGAAGCTGTCGCTGCCCCATTCCTAGAAGTGGCCAAGACCAGCTTGGACGGGGCTTAGAGCAACCTGGGGGTGGAATGACATGAGCTTTAATGTCCCTCCGAACCCAAACCATTCTGAGATTCAGTGATTGCTGTCCTCAAGCCTACCCGCCCTGCTCCACGCAGCAGCTCCCAGCACAAGCTGCAGCCAGGGGAATCCCAGCAAGCCCTAAAGATAAGCATCTCCCTTTCACTACTTCATTATCTTTTAGAGGCCCAGCCAAAAGCAAACACGCTGTTTCTCATCTCCAAACACTCACCCTCTCAGCAGGGAGCCGCAGTCAGACGCCCTCCAGCAAAGGGTTGGAGGCAACAGACAGGGGTGTTAAGGCATGTGCACCTTTAAATGCTTTCGGTTGGGCACAGATGCTTTCTCTTTCAGCTAATGAGGATAGGTTAGTGCAGGCAGGTAGTTAACACCCCTCTGCATCCCAGCTGTCCAGCCTGGGCAGGGATTCTTAGCCCTGTGTGGTGGTTACAACGTTGGAAGTGTTTTCACTCACAGCTTCACCGAGTCCTTTCCCCAGGGCTGTCCCTGTCTCCCAGTTCAGCGAAGGGGTGTGTGGCCAGGCAAGGTGCTTTGTGGAAGTCTTGCAGGGAGGTGGGAAGAAAGCCCTGAGCCGTCTTTCCCAGAGCACCCATCTTAGCTTTGGGAGGGTCTCCAGTGGTGCTGCTGCTCTGGGAATGGGACAGGAACAGGGGGCTTTTCTCCAAGCAAAAGCCTACTAACAGTTTCTGGGAGGAGAAACCCAGAAAATTCTGGTTTTTAGCCAAAAGGGAGTGTCAGGGATAGCACAAACAAGGGGAGGATGACCTCCAGCTTCCATAGAAATTTGGGGATGGTGTTCCCTGGGGAGCAGGCTGTGCAAGGGTGAAAATAGGGGTAAAACCCAGGGGGGCTGCCTGCCTGCCCACAGCCCTTTCATAGGGCCAGACAGGAGCAGGGATGATGTACACTTGGAAAAGATAACTCTATACGGAGAAAAAGGTCAAAATGGGCATTTTTGCCTTTGTTTCCCCCTGGGGCAGAGGTCCAGGCAGGCACTGCTGGCCTCTGTGAGTGCCTGAATGTGTGTAAAACCCACGGCTGGACCAGCTGGAGATGGAGGCCCTCGCTGCATCAGGGCAACGTGCAGAGCTGGGGCAGTGCCCTGGCTTCTCTTCTCGAGTGAGAAATGAAGCATTCCAGAGGGAAAAAAAAAAAAAACCACCATGCCCCAAGGTGTCCAAAAATAGCACCAGGTCTGCTCCAAGGGCCAGGGCTGGCGCGTGGCGCCCTGGTGGGGCTGGTTTGAGAGCTGCCATTGTGTGGGGCTGGGTGGGCAGCCCAGACCCATCCCAAACGGTGCCAGCCCCTGACGTGGGCTGCTCCCACCCGGGGCCCAGCAGTGACTCACGCTGGCTATAAACACGTCTCCCGATGGATAATGAATCCCGGTTGTCGCCGCCTTTTGGGAAAGCTCTGGATTCTCTTCGCAGTCCCTCTCCCCCCTCCCCTCCTGGCAGCTCTGTTCCCGTGTGGGATCATTTCCTGATGCCGAGTGGAGCCAGGGCTCTGAGGCCCATTTTCCAAACCGTGGTTTGCTCCATGGGTCTGTGTGGGCTGTGATTCCCTGTTAACCATCCTGGGAGGAACGAGGCTTTTGTGCTACTGGGGCTCACCCCCAGCATCCCTCCCATCACCCTCCCCACGGACACCCCACCGCCCAAACCGTGGCTCCCCAGCCTCACCCCACTCACCACGGAGGGGGCACCTCGAGCAACAAAAGCTTTATTGCAATGACACAAATCAGCCACGAAATACATTGCAAAGCGGCGGGGGCGCGGGGGGCGATGACGGAGCGCAGAGGGGGGCGATGGGAAGCGCTGGCTCGCGGGAGTGGGCACTGGCTGCGAGCTGCTGTCCCCCTGCGAGCCGCTGCTCGAGCCCCCCCAGCCCCGCTGCTGCCCCAGCAGGGCCTGGGCAGCCACGGGCAGGGGGAATTGGGCAGCTGGCCCGAAGGGTGCCACGGAGGAGTTGGAGAAGCTCACGGGAAGCCGGCAGCGTCTTCAGAGGGGGCTCAAGCGTCAGCCACTGGCACCACGTCAGCTGCGGCGCTCCGGTCAGGCGGTAAAGGTGTTCCTCCCGTGGGGATCAGGGTCTGCAGAGCTGGGGGGCAAGCAAGGGAGATGGTCAGGGCTCAGCCAGGGCTCCAACACCGGTGCCTCCCGGCCCCTTAGGCTACACAGACACGGAGAAACTCGGCAGCGTGACGCTGGAATCACCCACACCCCAAAAGCCGAGCTGGAGGAGCTGTGCCCACGCTGAGCTCTGCTACGCCACAACAAGCCTCCCTTTTTTTCCCAGGGCAACTTGCACCTAAACACATCCAACATGAGCTGGGCTGCCACGTGAGCCGAGGTGGCTGCCCAGTGTGCTGTGTGTTTGCCTTGTGGACAGTCACTGGACGCTGAGAGTGACTTTTTGGGAGCTTCAGAGGAGCCATCTCTGTGCCCTACAAACCCATCACTATGAGGATGGTGACCGAGAGAGCTGGTGCTGCTGGCCCCCATCAGCAAGATTTGGGGTGATGAGCAAGGGCATCGCAGGGCTGAGGGTGATGGGCAGCTGAGGGAGGAACAGTGGGGAAGGGCACACACCCCTGCACAACATTTGCACTGCACCATCCTGTGCAGGGAGATCTACTCATGGCAAGGAAATAAATTTTAGCTATGCAACTGGAAATTTGCTTTAAACAAGGAGATGGTGGTTTCCCTGGTTGTTGGGTATGCATCCCTAACTGGATTTGTACAGACAGTTCCTCTGCAGCTCTCCTGTAAGACATCTGGGAGCATGGCTGGGTGCTTAGCAGCATCCCTTGGGAAAACCATATCAACAGCTGCAGCAGAGGCCTCAGGCTACATCCTTGCTACATCGATGTCTTCCCACCAAAAAAAAAAAAAAAAAAAGAACCCCACACCACTAATTGAGTGCTTTTGGATGAGCACATCACGTCTTGCCCCCCTTTGAACTGGGAAATCCCGTCGGATATCCGTTGTGGTTTGATCCCAAGCTATGCATGCAACCCTGGATTCCAGAGTGATGCTGCTCCATCCCTCCATCCTGCTCTCCCCATTGCTGCCAGCTGGCTGTGGTGGCCCATCACCACCATGCCCCCACTTCCACAACGCATCTCACTCCTCCACTGTGCCCTTGCTTCCACGGAGCATCCCACGCCACCAAGTCTCATCTGATGCCTCAAAACCTGGAGAAGCTCCAGAGCCAAGTGTCACTCATCCCCCTTTTTGATCCAGATGTAAATGCTCTTAGACACAGGCTTTCTCTAGGAATAAATAGTGACAGTGCCTGCAGGGAACCGGGACACAGTGCTCCAAAGAGTGCTTCAAATATTCAAGCCCTCATGCACATCACAGCCTCCTCTTTTGGGATCAAAGCAGCTCCTTCTAGAAATAGCACGTGTGTTTTGAATCAGCCACGGGCTGTGGCTCAGCGAGGCGCTCAGATGGGAAGCCTCTTCCCGGCTGCTCCATCTTGTTCTCCGTCTTCTGGCTGGCTTTATTCCCCACGTGTGGAGCGGGCACGAGAATCATTTCTGGGAAGAGACATCCTGTGGTTTAACTGCCTAAACATGAGTGTGAGAATCCAGGGCCAGTCTGGCTTTGCACTTGGCTGGATTTAGTCCATGGGATGCTTTCTGAGTGATCTGGAGCCTCATCTTCCTCTTTGCAGGACAACTGCGCCGAGGCAGTGTGTGTGTGGGGGGGAGGACTGCACATCTGGAGTGGAAGGAGTTGCACATCTGGTACATTCAGTACTTCCTAAAAGTCACTGCCACGTTACCCTTTGGACAGGGGCCTGAGGCTCGCTGCACAGCACAGCAGATTAAGATCTGCAGCTGCATTCTCTTCGAAGGAAAAGCAAAAATATTCCCCCCCTCAGCAGAGTCCCAGCTCCTTGTGATATCCAACGTGGGAGCAGGGGAATTGCACTGAGACCTTGACCTTCCTGTAAGTCATCCCGCCAGCTGCAGCCGCTCCTGCTGCCAGCCAGGACAGAGCATCCCGCCCGGGAGTGCTGGCCTTCCCGGAGGCCACAAGGGATGGAAACCCTCGGGACCTCTCCTGCAAAACCTTGTCCCTCTGCCAGACTGAGCGGCCTGGGGCCAGCAGCACGTGGTGGCTTGTGCCACCGACCTCACCCCTTGGCACGGCCGGTATGACCCGAGATGGATCAGAAGCTGGAAGCAGTGGACGTCCCGGCGCTTCCCACATCCCGGCTGGAGCAGGAGGCGTACAAAAGCTGGTCAATGGGGACACCTAGTGACCAGCCGAGGGGGCCCCGGGGCTGGGGATCGGGATGCCTCTCCCGGGCCTGGCGGCTGCGGCCAGGCAGGGTTGGGAGAGATGCCTTCCCTCCCTGGGGCCAAGGAGAAAATGAGACGAAGCACTGATCCCTGCCGCGGCACGCAGCGATCCCTCAGAAACCCCACCTCTGCTGGCACTGGAGGGGGGAAATTACCCTTGCTAATGGGCCATGAGCTTGGAATTAGCATAATTAAAAGTGACTAGCATGGATACACAACAAACCCCCGAAAAACAGCTCAAAGAGAGTATGAAATTTAAAGAGTCTCCCTGGTGAAAGTCACTTTCCCTTAAGGGAAACGGTCTATTTTTTTTCAACCTTATTATGTACTAGATTTGCAAATACAGTCGTGGGGGTGGGGGGAGGGGGAGTAGTATATAACAATACTCCAAACAATTTGGGGGGCACAACAAGGATATATGGGGGGAGTGGAGACCTTCAGCTGAGGACAAGGGGCTGAAGAAAGACCTCAGCTGGCCCCTCCCTGATGGAGACCCCCACACTCTGGGGGCATTGGACCAATACTTTCCAGTCAAAGTCACAATTTCCCACAAAATAACTCATTCCCAAAGAGTCTGACTGAGCTGGATGCTTCTAGAAATGTTGAATTATTCTGGCTGGATAAAATGCATTGTTTTGGGAGAGAAAAGCAACGTATAAAAGCTATTCTGTTGATTAGCTGGGACATTCAGCTTGTATGGAATATTCAGCACAATATTAGAAGTTTTTCCCAGAGGCATGGATGTGCATGCCTCACTGGAGCATTTTTAAGTCCATCCAAAATGGAAACCCAAGACCTATCGCAAATCAAAAGCAAAACACCGAGGCTCCTTCCAAAGAAAGCAGCAAATCTCCTTTTAAGCCATCCTGAAGAAACCAAAGCCGAGCTTGATCCATTCCTTGTGATTTTGTTGTTATCCTCCTTGTCATCAACATGCTCCCAGGGGATGCTGCAGCGCTTCCAACACCTCTTTCTCCAAAGCACCTTCAAGCCCAGATGATGATGGATAAGCTTGACTAAAGAGATGTTGCAAAGTCAAAGGGATTGCCAGCAGGAGGGGTGCCTTGGGTTGTCCCGTGCAGGGCCAGTATGTTCCTTGTGGATCCCTTCCATCCCAGGATATTCCACGATTCTATGACTGTACAGTTCTCCTGAGGTGACTGCTACTGCTTGGACTGCCCCTTGTCCCCTGTGGCCTTGTCCACCATTCCCTGGAGAGCTCCCCTGAGCACAGGTATCCATATCCATATCCAACCTCCTCTCCTTCACCATCCATTCCTGTGGTGGCTTTTCCGCAGTCTGGCTGGCTGATGGATGCGTGGCAGCGTGGCTGGATTGGGGATGGCACCTGCAGGGGGATGTTATCCGTGGGTTTGCTGGCGTGGGGAGGTGTGTAGAGGAGTTGCTGCTGTCTGCTCCCCCTCTCCAGTAGCCTCTGAGCTCGGCTGCATCTGGCAGACCCAATCTGGCATCTGCTATTTTGGGCAGTGCTGTCTCAGTGGAGGTGGGGAACGGCGCTGGGAGCACAGCGCACACAGAGCAAAGGAATTCAGGGCAGATGTGATCTGCAGAAACCACCAATTCCCAGGCAAAGCCATTTCCACCTTCGCTGCCATCGGGATGCGGTTGTTGGTGCCCCCAGATGTACAAACCCCACAACCGTGTTGTTGGCTTGTGATGGATTTCTCGGCCTTGGTCAATGTGGTGGTGGTGCTGCTGCTGCTGCTGCTGTGTCTCCATCACCTGGAAGGTCTCCCTGTGCTCTGGTTCGTTCTCCAGCCCCATGGAAGAGCTGACAATGGCGAGGTGGGCTGGCTCTCTCCATGCACCATTCCCCTCCGAGGGGGCATCACCCCAGGCCACTGCTCCCACTGGTGGTGGCAGTGGGATGTGGAGCTTTTGCCATGGCTCTCCCCCCATCCCCAGGCCACTAGAGTGGCTCTGGGCATGCTGCTGGGTGGTTATTTTCATGCTGGGTCTCACACATGGATATTTCATCCCTTCAGTGGGAAAAATACTTGGTCTAAAGGAGAGTGAGGAACAGGAGAAGATGAGGAGTGCCAGTTGCCCACAACTGACTCACCACCTTGGCAGGTGGTTCTGTGCTTGTGCTGGACAGTCACCAACCTGGGGGAGGCACCATTTGGTGCCTGACACCCTCCATCCTCAGCATCAGCACAAATACAAGGGGGAGGTGATGCCAGCGGACGCTACTGGCTCCACCTGAGCCCACGGCAGCACTGCCCAAAGCATCTCCACTTCTCCAGATGGGGAATCAGGGGGTGGTCTTCAGTATGTCTGCTGCTGGACCACCCCAAAAGGCACAGCTGAACCCAGAGTGCCAGGAGGAGCAGAGCAAGGGGTTGGGAACGGGCAACAAAGCATCTTATGGAGGATCTGGGAGCACCTGTAACCACAGAGGCTCCGAATGCTCCGGAGAGCCGAGCATGTATCTGTTTTAGGACACCAGGGCTGAGCAAATGACTGATGCCCGGCAGCAGGGGCTGGCAGCCACCTTCACCTTCCAGAGCCCCTCAGCTGTGCTCTCATCCCTGCCAGCTCCCTGCTGGAGCCCACAACCCCCTGCCCATCTTTGGCTCCGCTGATGCGGTGGCATCACCCGAGGTCCCTGTGAGTGCTGAGCAGCCAGCGCTGAAGGCAGGAGGAGAAGTGATCCAGCATCCCAGCAGGAAGAAAGGTGGGAAGCTGCCAGTGGTCCCTGCTGGCACTGAGGGTGGAAGAGAGGGAAAGGCCATGAAGTCTTGGGGCTCACCTGGAAAAACAATATATTTCCCATGTGGTACAGTGCAAAACTGTACCGTGCGGCTGCTTCAGCTGTCTGGGGACATGGTGCATCATGATCCCCTCATTTGCAGTCTGAGAAAAGGGACAGTCAGGAATTAACAGGTGGAAAACACACTTGTTTTCCTGTTTGAGAGGTAGGAGAGAGAATAGAAGCTTGGAAACAGAAGGCAGGACTGGGCATAGAGGGTCTTGGGGAAGGGTGTGGGGCACAGACATGGCAGATCCGTCCAGACAAGGGGGCAGTGAGAGATGCTGGTTGTTGTACCATAACTTGAAAATCAATCTTAAGGAAAACCAAAAGATTATGCAAGCCAAATACTCTCCCTTTGGAAAAGGACAGAAAGCGTGGAATCACTTAGGAAGTGCATCACTCGTGGGGACCTTCTCTAAACAAAATAAAATAAAAAAATTACGATGGTGATGGTAATAATAATAATAGCAATGAAGAACTATGGTATACAACCCCCACCTTCCCTCCAAGCAGCTAAAAAGGTGTGGGAGAATGCAGAGGGAAGGATGGGGCTGGAGTTGGTGGGGCGACCCAGGAGAAGAACAGTCGGAGCCCATTGGTACCAGAGCTGCACAGACATTTATTGAACACAAACAACGACAAACACAGCCAGCTCACAGAGCTTCCTGAGCTATCGTCCAAAGGTTTTGCCTGGGGGGAATTGCCAAAAGAGCGCTTCCAAAGGCCCCTGGGGGTGTGAATCCCATACAGCTGAGTCCTTCCCACTTCCAGTTTCTGATTAGTTAAAAAAAAAAAAAAGGAGCGTTTGTGTGTGTGTGTATGTGTGTGTGTGTGTGTGTGATTCCCTTAATTTAGCACGAAAAAGGGCTTGTCTGGACCATGCCATGTTCAAAGAGAGAAGCCTGCGGGTGAACCTTGGCTCCCCCACCTTCCGCTTCCCAAATAACACAGGGTGAAAACTACGCCCTAACCCCCCAAGGGCAGGGATGTGAGGCGGCAAAGGTGAGCCAGGACAAGCAAGAGGGAGCACCAAAGGAAGGAGGGTGAGAAAAGTAAGTCATCTGAAGCACGCACAGCTCTGGTTGGCATCACATATGTCCATAGGCTACAGAAAGTACCGCCAATGTCAACTCAAACGTGTAAGTAGCTACGCTAGACTGACACTAGAGAGACCCTGTCATCTCCTGAAGTCTCACCAGTGAGAAAAAAACCCCACCCCTCTCCCCCCTCCCCCATCCCCCAAAAGCAGATGAAATATTAACACCGTACGCTGAAAACAAGGACCATAACCAAAGAGTTTGGGAGCAGCCTCGGGAGCACAGCAAGGAGCTTGTAAAGACCCGTTCCAGTGTGTGCATATGCGTGTGTGTGTTTATATATATCTATATATATTCGTTAGTAAAGAAAAGAGTATCTGTGGAGGCAAAGGGAAGACGGTAAATGTACAGGCAGTACAGGCTGGGTGGAGTGCCGGTGGCTGGAGAGGGTCGGGTGGTGCGGAGTGGAGGATGGTGGGTGGAAATTAGAGTGCGCCCATTCCAGTGACCTCAGACGTCAGCCTAGAATAGACAGGGGCAGAGAGAGGGGTGGGGGGGAGACAAAAAACAAGCGCTTAATCACCGGAGCAGAAAAGAAAACAAAGACCCCGTGGGGCAGTGCTCCTCCTCTTGCCAACGCCCTGCTTAGACGGGGTGGGCAGAGCAGCTCTGGGTGGCTTGGGGTCCCCTGTGGAGGGCACGGCGGGGGGGGGGGGGGCTGGAGCACAGAGCCACCATAATGGCTGGCTGCCTTCCCCACTCCTCACAAGCTGCCAGGTAGTGCCCGTTACCATCACCGTGTTGTAGCAGAGATGTCACCCACCAGAGGCAGGAGACAACCCAGCGCACGGCTTCCCTTCTAGAAGCGTCCCTCCCACGGGGGACAGGCAGCTGTGCCATCTCCCCCGGCTGCTTTGTTTTGCTCTGGTTTGGAAACTGTGGGAGAAAAGCCGAGCCCCATCCTGCCCCTCCCCGCCCATCAGGTCATCTCTGCACAGGTGGCAGCTCAGCCAGCCCTTCCCAGCAGTGAAGAGCCGCTTGGTTTTCTTTTCTTTCTCTCTCTTGTCTCAGGAGGTGGGAGGGGGGGGGATTTGCAAGGAGCTGCGGGAAAGCTGCTCAGCCATGCCCGTGGAGGATTGGGGGGGGGGGGCCTGGCCCCACCCCTCACCTACAGAGGTGGAGAGGTGCCACGGGCATGGGCAGTGGGACAGCAGGGTGGGTAGGGATGACGGGGGTCTAATTGCGGGTCGGGGCTGAGGCGGGTTGGGTGCAAGGGGGAGAAAGCACATACAGACCTCACCGGTGCTCCCAGCCCACACCCCAACAAACGCCAGAGTCGCCGCCAACAGCCCCCCGTCCTCGGGACCCTGCCGGCAGCCTCCTGCAGCTGCACACATCCGACGCGTTGGCACGGCATCGATCCTGCCCGCAGCCGAGGGCACGCACGGGTGGATGGGCTTGCTCGGGCGGCCGTGCCAGGCGGGTGTAAAGCCAGCGTGAAGGTCCCGCATCCCCTTTTAAACTCGCTATCCGTGAGTCCACAGACACAGGCAAACAGGTCTGAGCGAGCGCCCCGGACACAGCTCACTGCCAGCAAGGAGCTAGACCCCGACTCGTCTCTCCAGCTACACCTCCCCTGCACGCTCCCCTCGCAGCGCCTTGCTGGACCCCTGGTCCCCCTTGGCGCGGGCTGCATCTCCCCCCAGGCCTGCGGCAGTTTTGGGAACCCTCGGCCGCTGTGAAGTCCTGCTGCGCCAAGCTTTTCGTGGTGGAAAGGAAGCAATCAGGCCGCTCCCACGTCTTGTGTTTATTGGGCTGATTACTCTCACTGAATGGAGGAAAGCCTCTGGGAGGTCTGGAAGCGCGGCGGAAGAGGCAGCGAGCGATGCTGGGATCCCAGCAAGCAGGTCCCAGGTGACGCCTCCCTGCCATCGGCTCAGCTCCATCCCTGTCCCTGTCCCCTGCCTCATCCACAGAGAAAAGACGGCGGCGATTTTGCCCTACCCGTGAGCAAAATCCTTGAGCGAGGGTGGCGGGTGGGCAGGCGCGGCCCGCCGGCGGTGAAGAGGCTCCCGGTCCCCAGCCAAAGCGCCAGCCCGGGGGGAGATGTCCCGCTGGCGACGTCTGGTCCCCGCTCAGAGGTCTCAGCAAGAACACCCTCCGTCCCAGCCGCCTCAGGGAGCCCCTCCTGGCCCGGGAGCGGTGCCGGGAGCGAGGGCTGCTCCCACCAGGCCAGCAGGACGGGGGTCGGCCGTGGCAGGAGGCGGCGGAGGTCTGCGGGGGGTCTCACCTGGCGTTGATGAGGTACTGCGCAAGGCTGATGTTTGCTGGGGTTCCTGTGATGGTAATTTGGCGCTCCGATGACCCTTCCGTGGCGTTGGCGATTTTGATCTGCGCTCCCGACATCTGCCGAATTTCATTGATTTTGGTCCCTTGGCGTCCGATTATGCAGCCTATTAGCTGGGAAAGAAAGCACGGAGGGAAGGTCTGAGAAGCGGCAGCTCTGGCCGTCGCCGGGTGCGACGCGAGCGCAGCTGCGTGGCCCTGGGGCGCGGGTGACCTTAGTGCTCATGAAAACAGGAGAGGGACAGCCCGGGGCGGGGGGTGTGAATCCCACCTGCACACGAGCATGGTCCTCCCAGGACTCATCCAGCAGCCTGTCCTGCTCTGCTCCTTGGGGTAGGGGGGTAAAAAAACCCTTGCATTATCCTCCACACCATGCCCAGCATCTCAGAGGGCTTCAAGGAGGGCTTGTTTCAGTAATAATAATAATAATTTTTCTGGTCTAATAAATGGCCGACGTTTTGCAAGTTACTTATCCTTTTGCCAGTTACAGCAAACCCAGAGGTGGTTTGGACATGTTACTAGAAGGAAACAAGCCCTCTGCCTTTGCTGGGGACAGCCCAACCCCAGGAGCCCCCTTGTCAGCTGCTGCAGTCACCCCATCCCACATTCCTCCTGTCCCACTGGGATGCCCTCACTGCCTCTGTTACCCCCTCTGTCTCTTTCAGTGCAAACCAACAGCTCACTGGCATGCACGGGAGACCCGCAGAAGAGGTGACTCCTACTTAAAAACACACCTTTCACACTCTTGTGAAAAAATCAGAGCCAGCTGGGGGTTTGAATACACGCAAACATCCATCCCTTGAATTTCCTCAGTGGTCCTCAGTGGTTTGAATTTCCTCAGTGGTCTTTGGTTTTGCTCATTTGTGCATCAAACGATAGTTCCCTCAGACCTGATCTCTGAAGCTTAGTGGCACATACCAAGATATCCAGATTGACCAAAAACAGGCATGAGGTGTTTCTGCATCCCCTTTTGGACCTCTGAGCTCTCTTCCGAGGTTGCGCCTGGGCATTTTATCTGTGGGATGTTCATCTTGGCAGCTGCTGGATTTCTGCCACGGCAGAAGTGGAGACGACTACTCCTCCAAATGTTCGCTGATCCTTTGGTCAGGCCATGGGGCTCCCATGTGGTGGTTTGTCCCATGTGGAGTTGAATATACACTGGAAGGGCATCAACTGTTTTGGGGGCTGTAGTGGGTTGTTCAGCCCAATGGCCGCCCATCCTGGTCTTCAGAGCACAGAAATAACTCGGGGATGTTTCAGCAAATTAAACTCTGACAGGGAGACCCGAGGAATCAAACCATTCAGGCAGATGTGCAGCAACACCCAAGTTGAACAGCATTCAAGTTTCTCCTGACAGTCAGAGAAGGGGCAAGATGTTCATAATCAGACTCCCTTCAACTGCAGCACAACTCCAAGCTATACCACTAAAACATGCCAGGAGACCCTTAAAGAAAATCAAACCGGTCCTCTGCTTCCAGGGAAGGTGGCTGTGAGCATTTAAAAGCCTCCAAAACAACAGGAAGAAGAGGCAGGGAGGAATTTTTCAAGATGCAGGTGATGACATTTAAAGTTGTCCAGGTCTGGTGAGAGCCGGGTCCCCGGCGAGTGAACGCTCTGAGTGCTCCTGGGTTCCGGGAGGTCCCCCGCATCCTTTCCTCCTACCCTTTTGCAAGGGGTCTCTTGGTACTTCTGAAGATTGCTGTGATCCTCCAAGCTCCACAGGGACACAGCTATTGGAACCTCGGGAGCACCTGCGGAGCTCCCTGAAGTATCCTGGGGAGAGGTCCTTGCTGGGCGGACAGAGGCAGATGATTGGGGATCAATCTCCCGCAGACTCTGCAGATCCTGCAGATCCCTTCCATGGTGGTTGGCCTCGGGGTGAAGCATCTCTGGGGGGTTTCAGCCGGCAGATGCTCAGAGGCTGTGGCACTGCCAGGTCTCTCGGGCAGAAGAAGGTCTTGGCAGAGGTTCCTGGCAGCTTCAGCCGGGCTCACTGCCCTTCCCTCGCGCTGCTGGGTGCCAGTGAACAGCAGGAAGAGGCAGCAACAGCTGCCACACCCCATCCAGAAACCCCTGATAAGGAGGGGCTGAAGGTGCTTGCTGGTGATGGAGTTGGGGACAGAGGCTGGCTGTCCTCCTGCTGCTTGCCCTCCTCCTGATCTGAGCACAGATCGGTTCTCTAATCCACAGAAACCGGTGGGCCAGTCCAGAAGCAAGCGAGACACGTGAATCCAGGTGCTGGCTGTGCTGTGCTCTCCATCCCACCTCCGGAGCATCCCCAAGCACCCTGCCCAGCGTTACTCCGGCCTCGTCCCGGCAATTATCCCAGTCCAACACCCACATTACCACAACGCCTCCATCTGTGAGACCCCAAAGCTGCCTGCCACCAGCACTAAGATGAGACGCACCGCCCTTCACATGCTCGTGTGGCACTTTGTGGCACGAGAAATGTTATTTACTTACCTCCTTTTCCACACCACCCCCAGCCCCCTCCACTACCCTTGAGCTGAAACATCGTCTCAGACGTGCCAGTGCCCGATTAAGCAATTAAGAGTTTAATCAGGGCTGGCATGGGAGCTCTCTCCCTTTCCCAGTGCTATCAACTGGGCATGTTTCATGAGCACTGAGTTCACTTGGAAAGGGAAATAGAGCATTAAGGATTGTACCTAGGGAAGCTACCGACAGAGCACTTTATGCTGCAGCTTGATACCCAACGGACTGCACATGGATGAGGAACATGGTGAAGGGGCATCTCTAAATATATTTAACAAAGCCATCTGGCTGCAGCTTATACTTATATATATACACACAGACACACACACAGACATGCCAAGGAAGCACTTGGATCTACTTACATCATTGGGAATGGTGAGTTCATGAGTACTGGCCGGGGGACTGGCATCCAAACCTGGGCATATGCAAGGAGACAGGGTTATTAGAGCTTGCAGAGGCAGCCCGGTGGAGCTCCGCTGCTTTCCCGCAACAGTCAACACTGCAAAGGCTGCGTCCTGCTCCGGGATGGGAGGGGAAGGGGATCACACACTCTGGGACAAGGAGGGGGAAGATGGTTGCTACCTGACTCTGCTGGAGCTGCGTGTCACCTTCCCTGCATCCCCTGAGCTGCCCCATGAGTGCCTCGCTTCCTTCCCACCCTTCCTCCTCCCGCTGGGAACGGCTTCAGAGGAGGGTGCAAGGTTCCAGCATCGCCAGGGAGAGGTGGGAAAAACACCTTTCCACGCAGCAGCAGAGAGCATGCCGGCTAGAACCCCCACCAGCCCAGCAGGAATGCTGCCCATGCACCCTCCAGCCCTCTCTGGATGCAGCAGCATCCATTGAGCTGCTCGGGTATGACATCAGCTTGGTGCCCCCAAACCGGTTTCCCCTGGGGATCCGGCAGCACTGGCACAGGTCCTTTGCAAGTTAAAGCCCCGCAGACTCACCCTAAATTTAAGCCAGACTGCTAAGACATGCAACCTAGCTGGACCCAGGACCAGCTGTCCCTCTCAGTCCCAAGGGAAAGCAAGATAAACGGTGTGGAGATTCAGATCCTGCTTCCCTACAAAATTACACGTCAAAGAGCAAAGGCAGTGGCGTGCTTCCTCCCAGCCTCTCCTGGATCAGGGAGAGCTCTCTCCTCCATGGTAGGAATTGCTGGAGCCAGCAGCATACCCTGTGTGTGCAGCTCCAGAGGTGAGAGGACACCATGCCAGGTCAAAGCCTGCCTCTCCCACGATTTTCCATATTAAATCACCTCAGTGCCAAAGCAGGGATGTCCTATGCCAAATCTGCAAGAAAGAAGCTGTCTGGTGGCTGACAGGAATTCTCAGTAACTGGAAAAAACCCACACCCTTATCCTTATGACATAAACCACTGATAAAGGCTTTTAAGAGCACAAGAGACTGCCAGGCCTGTATCTGTGGAAAGGGGAGTAAGTAGGTGCAGAATGAAGAAAATAAGGAGGCTGGAAATGCAGGGCTGCTGCAACAGAAGACAGCAGCAGCACCAAATTCCTCACATATTTCCATCTAGGGCATCAGCACTGAGAAAGAGGAGCTCCAGGTATCTTTGATGTGCTTGTGCATGATGTTAGGCTGTTAAGAAGTGAGGGTGGTGGGGCCCTGGCACAGATTGTCCACAGAAGCTGTGGCTGCCCCTGGATCCCTGGAAGTGTTCAAGGCCAGGTTGGATTGGGCTTGGAGCAACCTGGGCTAGTGGGGGTTGGCAGGGGTTGGAATACGATGGGCTTTAAGGCTGCTTCCAACCCAAATGATTCCATGATTCTACGAGTCTATGAGTCCTGTGCTTTCCTGAATGCAGCTTCCCAGACACACCTCCCTTGCAGGAGGTCTCCTCACCACGTTTTTCACTTGGGAGCAGGGAGAGGAGAAAAAAGCATGGAAAGGACTGGGGATGCAAATCCTCCACTAGGCAGCCCTTTGCTGTCCTCCACCCTGCCAGGGGTGCTAAATGCCAAACCCTGCACAAAACAGATCCTGCCCAGGTATTACACCACAGGCAATGCTCAACGCTGGCTTTTACAGCACACATTTCACCAGCTGTGGACTGTCTTGCACACTGAGCTTCTTCACAGTTCAGGCAAGGTGGACTGCAGGTAACACAGATATTCCCCTCAGAGGAGGGTGTCCCAGCCTCTCGGCCATACATCACGAAGCTCAGCTCAGCAGCAGCCTGGGCATGGCAGAAAATGTCTTCTGAAGGGAGCAGAGCACTGGGGTTGGGCTCAGAGCAGCACTGAGGGGGTCTTTGGGAATACGAGCTAAGCTCCCCAGACTCACGGGTGGCATTGCCCCATCCTGCCCTCAGGTGCCGTGGCTGCTGCTGAAAGCCCTTGGGACACAAGGTGCCACGGTACTGCACCATCCCTGCATCACACAGCCATCAAGGAGTGGCCTCCCCATTACCTGGACACTGGTTTATTTTAGCACTCCAGATCCTCCCTCTCTGATAGGCACAAGCAGTCCCTGAGGCTGCAGTGAAGGTGCCAGGGCAGGATTAGTGGCCTTGGGTGACTGCAGAGGGCAAGGAGGACATGCAGAAAAAACATGGCTGTGCAGGTCAGCATCAGGAAATCTCTACTTGTACAGTCCTGTGGGGGTCTGTTTACTTGGGCTGCGTTTGCTTTCACAGCTAGGTGACGTCCCCAAAATTCTGAGGCATGCATGGGACGGCTGCGTGGCCCAGGTATGCCCAGGGAGGTCTGGTTCATGTTGCCTGTGAGCCTCCAGGTCTCAGGATAGCTCCTCTAAGCAACAGCAGGGGACAAAAGACAAATCCATTCTGCCACCACAGCTTCTCCAAGGCTGCAGCCACGCTCTGGCTCCTCAGGGTCCTGTCCCACTAAAACTGCAACTCACCCTGAATGGCTTGGAGATGGCTAAAGCTGCATGTCACTGCTGTTCCCACCGGCACTTTTCTGCTGTTTCTGAGCAAAGTTTAGGCAAGATTAAATGAAGGAATAAGGGTGATGGCTCTGGCATCTTCCTGTTCCACGGATGGCATTGAGGGAGAACTCATCGCGGATGGGGGGCAGTGGAGGGGCAGCACCGACCTCTGCTCTCCGATGACCAGTGACAGGACCTGAGGGAGCGGCTGGAGCTGTGTCAGAGGAGGTTTAGGCTGGACATTGGGAAAGGGTTCTTCCCCCAGACAGTGGTCAGGCACTGGAACAGGCTCCCCAGGGCAGTGGTCACGGCCCCAAACCTGACAGAGCTCAAGAAGTGTTTAGACAACACTTTCAGGCACATGATGGGATTCTTGGGGCTGTCCTGCGCAGGGCCAGGAGTTGGACTCGATGATCCTTGTGGGTCCCTCCAACTCAGGATGTTCTGTGATTCTATGGCAGTTACACACAAATATCACAAAACCAGGCAATAAAGTGCAGGCACTTTTCTTTCTACATGCTGTACCAGAGGAGAACGGTGCTGCCTGGCCTCTCCCTGCCCACCAAGAAAACCTGCTGTCTGCTCCACAAACACCACAATTTCTCTCAGAGCACAACAGTGGCATGGTCCTATAACAGAATATATCTATATATTTCAACCAAAGCCTGCTTATTTCCCTTCTAGCTTTGTGTTTTACCTGATGACTGGCCCATCAGATTTTGAGCTTCTTCGGAGGAATGTAAGGGCAGCTTTTCTCCTGAAGAGCAAAGAAGAAACAGGTTTAATGCTTTTTGCCTTCAAGGAGATAAGCAATGTCACTTCATCTAGGAAGCTCAAAATATGATGAACATACTGTCAGAAAAGGCATTTCCAACCAGACCTCTAAGTATCATCTCCATCCCCTGTGCTCTACCTGCTTCCCAGGTCACCGTGAACGTGCCAGCCTTGAGGACAAGGCTCTGAGCCACGCCAGGGCCGGCTGTGCTCCTGTCAACGCGGCCCCCCTGCAGCCACAGCTCCTTCCTGCTGCGGGAGTGCCATCCTGCCTGGCTCCCAGCAAAGCTGGGAAGCGAGTCCAGGCAAAGGGCTGAGGGCTGGCCCTCGAGGACCCCCAAAATATCCACCTCTAGTTAGCCTTTCCCCGTGGACATTGCAACTTTTTTACCTGCCCTGCTCGTTTCCATTACATAGCATGAGTTTAGAAAGAGAGAGAGAAACTCTACAGGTAAGAGAAGGATATCTTGAAAGGGCGTGTGGGTACGTACCAGGGAAAGCGGGGGTGGTCTGTCCAAGGGGAGTAAAGGGGGTTTGCTGCATAGCCAACTGGTGGAGCTTGGTCAACTGCTGAGGGGTAGGAGGGACATTAGAGCTAAGAAGGTTATTGTCATAGAGTTACAACAAGTCACACCGAAAAGCAAGAACAAAATTATTTCGGAAGGGGAGGGGAAAAAAAAAAAAAAAAAAAAAAAAAAAAAAAAAAAAAAAAAAAAAAAAAAAAAAAAAAAAAAAAAAAAAAAAAAAAAAAAAAAAAAAAAAAAAAAAAAAAAAAAAAAAAAAAAAAAAAAGAGAAAAAAAAAAAAACCAAAGCAGGGAGCCATGGTGAGACATGGCAAAAACATTAGCAGAAGGACTTGGCCTGGTTATAGTGCAATAAAGTCCAAATCTTGGGCAGAAGTGCTTGGTCAGGGTCTGAAGTACGATACCAGAAAGAAGCCCATTTATAGTTTCAGCTCCTCCACCTTGGCACAGGGTCAGCTGGTGGGCATCACAACCAGCACCCAGAGACTCTCTTTGGGGGACCAGATTGTCACCCCTTGTCCCCCACAGCACACCTTCTCGTGCTGTGCCGCTGATGGGAGGTGCCTCCGGGAGACGGATAAAATGTGTTTCTAAATGTCAACTCATCAGGAATAGGGGGGATTTATGGGCTTCAGCCGTGACCAGTAGGTATTTCAGATCCTTGTATCCCTTGCTGTGCTGGGTAGGTTTTGGTGCCCGGTCAGGAAGCGGTTGCATAGAGAAGTGTTTTGTTTGGAATACATTTTGTGCTCGGTTTCACTGCTCCAAATAAAAAAAAACAAAACCAAAAAACAAACCAACAACAACAAAAAAAAGAATAAAGGAAAACAAACAAACAAACCAAAGGGGGTTTAAGTCTGGCAAGGAGCAGGAGGGAGGCTCTTTATCACCTCCCACTTTTCACAGGTGCTCGGGGTGGGGATTGCCAGCATCGCATCATCCCCCAAACTCAAACTGCTTGTTGTGCCCATTATCCCTGGCAATGGAGAGGCAGGAGCTACAGTTTCAAGGTTTTGGGGGTCAGTAAGATTCAAACTCCTCCTTGCTCCTGCAGCATGGCTGGGGAGGGAATGTGGGGAGGTCTGGCTCGGCAGCAGTGAGGGGAAAATGCTGGGAGGAGCTGAGCTGGGAGGCTGCACACACCGCGGGGAGGCTGGAGGGAGGCAGCAGGAACTGGTGAAACACCTGCAAGTCCCCAGAGAGGTACCCATGGCATCCCTGTTCTCCCTGCAGAGGCACTGAAGACTTCCAGCCTCCACCGGCTCTGGTGAGAGGTCTCCACGAAAAGAGGTGCCTGCACATCCCTCCCCACGCTTCTTTTGGCTTTACTTGGCTTATGTCTGGGGAAACACCAAAATCCTTTCTAATGCTGATCTAGTAGACTTTTCAGACACAATCTGAATAGTGGTATTTAGCCAGCTCCCATGATTAGAACAATAAATAAGGCTGTGAGAGGAGAACATGGCTGCACCCAGGTGTCACAGTGGAAGCTGCTCTATCCGTCTCTTCCAGCTCATCTTCCATGCTCAAGGGAGGGAATTCTTCTCCTCTACTCTGGTGAGACTGTACCTGGGGTACTGCATCCAGCTCTGGGGTCCCCAGCACAGCAAGGACATCGATCTGTTGGAGCGAGTCCAGAGGAGGTCACGGAGATGCTCCGAGGGCTGGAGCCCCTCTGCTCTGGACACAGGCAGGGAGAGCTGAGGGTATTCAGCCTGGAGAAGAAAAGGCTCCACAGAGACCTTAGAGCCTCTTCCAGGTCCTAAAGGGGCTCCAGGAGAGCTGGAGAGGGACTGAGGACAAGGGTCTGGAGTGACAGGACAAGGGGGAATGGCTTCCCACTGACAGAGGGCAGGGTTAGGCAGGATATTATTTGGAAAGAATTGTTCCCTGTGAGGGTGGGCAGGCCCTGGCACAGGTTGCCCAGAGAAGCTGTGGCTGCCCCATCCCTGGAAGTGTCCAAGGCCAGGTTGGAGCAACCTGGGCTGGTGGAAGGTGTCCCTGCCAATGGCAGGGGGTTGGAATGAGATGAGTTTTAAGGGCCCTTCCAACCCAAACCATTCTGTGACTCTAGCATCCCACAACTCTTGGGAAGGCAGGCACCTACACATCACATCCCAAACTGCCTGCAAGTATTCAGGCAGTGTTGAAGCTCTTCATGAGCCAAAACTGCCCCTGTCCTCAGTTTTTTTTCCAGGGGAGAAAATCAGGGCAGGAGCATGCATTTGTAATTCAAAATCCTGCCCGCTTTGCCAAAGGCACCCACTAAACACAGCCATCTAGAATGTGTTTAAAATACCCTAAAATCTCGTTCATGACTGGATCCTGCACTGAACATTGTTTAAAATGACCAATCACTGTGAGAGCACCATGAGAGTAAAGGATGGAGTGTGTGGGCCCTGTACCAACAATTCTTCCCAGGCCTCAGCAAATCTGCCGGGAGTGGGGCAGAGCTCAGCCAGCAAACATATAAAATGTATTTCAGTCCTGACAATCAGAGGAATATGCTAAGAAGGAAAAGACTTAAGTTTTTAGCATCACTTGCAAAGAAAAACTAGGATAAAGACCATATTGACCTACCCTAAATACACAGGTTATTTATTTATATTCTGCTTCTGGAACAAAAGCAAACAGTACACAGCTAAGAATATTTCTTATCAACCATCACAGCAGGCTGTTCAGAGTACACACATACCGGTGTCACATGGAAAGCCAAAGCCTGGATTCTACTAATTCCAGTGAAATCACTTCTCCTAAGATGAAAACCCAGCCTACGGCTCCTAAAGGTTCCCATGTGGAGAGATCATTTGTGGTTATCAACCAGCCTGGCCACCTCCTCGATTACGGAAAAAGCAATTCCGTGATTTAATACCCAATGCACCCACTGGAAAGAGGAACACTGAGCTCCATCATACCCTTCCCAGGGCTGGGATGGCCAGAGAAGGCTTTCCACCCACCACCACATCCTCAGCCCCGCTGCAGATCCCTGACTCACAGCAAGAGGGACCCCCCCTGCAACGGAACTCATTTTACCTCCTCGGGAAACACATTTAGAAAGTCCCAGCGTTTTCCAAGAGCTGAGACCACCCCAGAAGCCAAGCAGCTGCTGGCATCACGGTGCTTCTCTGCTTTCCATGCAGAAATCCTTTAAACAGATTAATTTTCTGATTCTGTGGGTAATTTTAGGCGCAGACACTGCAGTTGACGAGCCCTACACGTCCCCCCACCAAAATGTCTTGCCACAGGGCTGGGAGCCCAGGGGATCTGAGTATCAGCAAACCCCAGGTCAGAGTGGTGCCTGTGCCTGCACCAAGGAGCCTGAGATGGAGTGGGGACTGTCCCCACAATGTCCCTGCCCTGGGTGACAGCCACCCAAACCCACTGAGACAGCCGTCAAACCCAGGGTGACCACATGAGTCTGAGGTCCCGCCGCTCCTGTGGGGAGGCACTGAGCCCTCAGCAAGGTGAGAGGCAGCACCCTCTCCATCCCTCTGGGAGATGCAGAGGCTCCCAATTTCTGGGAGGCCCCCCTGCCCTTCCCCTCCCTGAAAGGCATGTCCCCCTGACCTGCCCTGCCCTGGAGCTCTGGCTGCTCCCCAGTCCACCAAGGCACTCAGCAACTAAATACACCCTTGGCTTACCAACATTTTAAGGATGAGGGGAAAATACGGGGGAAAGTATAATTTTTTCCTCTTTTTTTTTTTTTTTCTTCTTGTTTTGATCATTTTGAAGCACAAAATGCATAGAATGTGGTTTTTCTGGGAATGAAGGGATAGCACTGAACAATGGAAACAATTTAGCATCAGGCCAAGTCCTCGGAAGTAACAAAGCTTAGTGCTAACAGGTTAAAAGGCTACTCGAGGTATTACAGATACTGCAAACGGCCAGTTACTTTGAAAATATGTTATTAATATTATTGGCTAATATTAATATTATGTGAATTAACAGTAGCATGCAGGTGGCAGAAAAGGGTATAAGAAAAATTAGGGTAAAACTCACATCCGGGTGTGGAATAGCGTATTGTCCCTGAATTGTATAGGCCTGCAAAGGAAAAAAAAAAGATGTTACTAGGGCTGGTAGGACAGGGTGAGAGAACACTCCATCCCTCTGCTGGGACCCCCCTCTGCCACATTACATTCCCCAGGGCAGCAAATCCTTGGGGCGGGAAGGGAGACGCACACACCCCTGATCCCACCTGGCGCAGTCCTGAGCTACCTGACCTCAAGGGCTTGGGCTCGCTTTGGCTTTTCCAAAGGGAAATAAACAGCTCTTTAAAGGTGCCAGCATTGCATGGAGCAGGAATCTCAGATCGTGACTGGGCTTTGCAGTACGAAAAAATAAGGATCGGTGACAGGGGGGTTGGAACCGGACGACCTTTAACGTCCCTTCCGGCCCAAACCATTCTGTGATTCATTGATGAGCAGAATTAATTAACCGTGTGGCGGGTGCACAGTGACATCACCGCTGCCCCTCACACCTCGGTGTGATCCCAGAAAGCAAGCCAGTGATGTGGGCCCATCCATATTTTCAGGTGCACGACTCCCAGTGGATGCCCAACATCCACCCAGTATATTCCAGTGCTCTGCTGGGGCATTGGAAAGGCATTGAGGTGAGGGCTCAGGGCCAGGCTGCCTGCACTGCAATGCCTTTCACCAGCTTTAACTGATAAATCCATGCAGATATCTGCCAGGCAAATGGCTTTGTGTGTTTTTTCCATCCTTTGTAACAATCCTTTCTCCACTTTTTTTTTTTTTGGAAATAACCCAAAAATAAGCACGGATGTGGGTGAAGAGTCAGACACTAGAGAGCCCAATATTTAGGACTTAACCAGCTAGCAAAACATATCCCACTGGTTGACACATTATTCAGATGATTCTGAAAGAAATGACAAAAGAGATGGACAACACTTTGAAAAGGGAGAGTAAAGACTGCCAAGAAAAAAAAAGGAAAAAAAAAGGCCCTTGGAACGTCCTGCAAATTTGCCACATTGTTTGCAAATAGCAAAGTGCTTTGTGCGAGGAAAACCCCCAAAATCATGAAGGAGGAACACAGAAATGGCCATCCCAGGGCCCACTGACACCTTGGCATGATGGGGATATGGCAGAGGCTTCACTGAAGAGCTGCCTGTCCTGGTGGTGCAATTTGGTCACTGTTTTTTGACTAGAAAAATTGAGTGCAAAAAGGTAATTAAGGGCAGGAAGATGTCTTGGACAGATGCAACTCAACTCTGACGTTGCCCATGGGCGATGGGGCTGGTCCCTTTGGCAGCTGCCATCAGCTGCTGCATCCCTCAGCCTGCTGAGCTCCTGAAGGCTTATCCCACCCCAAACACCTGTCACCACTGTCACTGTCCCCTGCACACCCACCCCGTGCCACCCCTCGGGCAGAGCCAAAGGGCCCCCAGCCTTGGGAAGAGCTCTCATTTCAGAGGTGGTTGCTTCTTCCCGTGACATCCCTTCTGTCCAAGACACCAACCATTCACCAGCAGGAGAAATGCTACCTCCATCTTACTCTCCCTTTTGAGAAGATAGTTCACCAAGCAGCTGGACTCAAAGCTCTTTTCCAGGATGGCTGCTCAGACCGAGTGACACACTCCTCCTGATCCCGGCAGTGACTAATCCAGCCTGAAATAGCCTGTGCTCTGGGCTTTGCTCCCATCCTTAGTTTGTCCTCCTATTTATTATGGTTGGGGAGAGATGAAATAACTCGTTTGGAGCTGCTCTGGGTGGCATCAGCTGCGGTTTCATGGTGCTGGCCCTACCTGGCTGCAGGAGCTCTTGGGAAGGGGACATCTACTGCTAGATCTGATGTACCACGTTATGGTGGCATCTACAGGCAGGTCCTCAGTCACCAGGGTGAGGTGAGGTGGAAAAAGCGATGGTGCAAGTTCCCTGCTTAGAAACAGCTGTCTGCTTAAAACTGCTCCTGTATCCGCTGATTTTTGTTTGCAGAGTAACCTCCACAGTTATCCTGGAGAGGCAAAATGTCCCCAAGGGTGGCCAGAAATAGCACGTTGTGTCTGCGAGGCTGCAATGTCACCGAGGGCAATGCAACACAGGCTCTCCTGCTGGGGGGAGGCAGCACCCCAAAACGGCTGAGCATCCTGAGGAATGGGGACATGACTCTTCCACAGAGGCTGCCCTGAGCAGAGGTTTCAGCGCAGCCCCTCAGGAGCTGGGATAAGCCCTTCCTATCTTGGATCAATTACAGCTCGCCAAAGATATTTTTAATTGGGCAGGAGACGCCAGAAAGCAGTCACGGCCTCTTGTTCAGTGATGCTTTTCTAATTTTCTCCTTCCTAACCACTGACAAATACTGAATTTGGGCCTAGTGAAGCAAATTCCAGGCTTTCTTTGTGCGTGAGCACTCAGCAGAGCTAACACCCTGCCTCTCCGGGCTGGCCCCTTCCTTCCTCTCAGCCTCCAGCACCCATTAGAGGAGGCAAGCCATCGGCTCTACCAAGAGCTTTCAGTCCAGCTGCCGTGGCACACAACAGATGGGATGACACCATGCAAGTCAGAAGGCAAGAAACCTGAGTGCACTAACGGGCAGCGGCTGGTGCTGCAGTAAAAGGCTGAGGTTGGCAGTGGAGGCTGCAAGCGGGTCGGCTCTTACCTGACCACCTGCAAAAATGACAGGGGTGGAGGCGGGCTTTGGGCGGTAGGGAATGGTGGCACCTTTTGGTGGGGACTAGGAAAAGGGATAAGGAGAGGGAGAGAGAACATTAGAACAGCTTTCCTGAAACGGCGGCAAAAAGAGCGTTAGAAAGCACCTAACGGAGCGCGGCCCCCGGGGCCACCGGCAGCAACACCCGCACCAGTAACACCGCGTTTCTGGACAGGAGGACACGAGGGAAAGCAGTATTTCATGGACAAACGAGGACCATCTGGGGTACGGGAGATCCCCTGCCACGGCACGGGCCCCTAAGTCGCTTCCTGGACCTCTGCTGCCTCCCTCACCTTCGCTCTGCTTTCGCTCATCACCCGGCCTACGCTCCTGGAGCCCTCCTCAGAACACCCCAAGCAGCAAAAGGGGGAGGTACAGTCCACCTGAGCGACCTGGCACGCCGCCCAAGCTCTTTGACCTCCCTCCTCTTCCTCATCAGAGGGTCAGGGTCCCCTTCAGGGCTTGGTTTGGTCCGCTGCCATCTGAGCTGTGCTGCGAGGCACCGTCATTGGGGTCACACGGGAGGCGTCACTGCCGTGGCGAGGGGTTGGAGCGAGACAGTCTTTAAGGTCCCTTCCAACCCAAACCATTCCATGATTCCATGATTCTCTGATCTTGCTCCTGGCTGCTGTGGCCTGTCCGGTCCCTGTGCGGGTAGGCTGGAGCAGAGCTGCAGGGAGTCATCCCATGGTGCGGTGCACAGGAGCTGCTCTCCCAAGTTCTCTGTGCTGGTTTTCACTTGAACATAACTAACAGCCCACAGAAAAGAGGGAGGCTTTTAGGAATCAGGAGAGATTTCGGCTCCCCTGCCTCTACCCAAAACGAAATGACTGCTATATAAGGACAAGCAACATAAATTATGCAATCTCATGGAAAATTCTGCTTTTTTTCTCCTGTACATTCTTCTAGACATCTACTTGAAGGCAAGCAGCATATCTAGATCCTCCTGCTAAGCACCTGTCTGTGGGAAAGCTGTATGATCAAGGCACATGAGCCAGGATTATCTATGTAAGACTGAAAGGTGATAAGGAGCATCTCTCTGAACTGTTAAAGTCAGGGAACTTCCCAGATTTCAGACTGCAAGAAGACTCCGTGCGTTTTTCTCTTTCTAACTGCTGAGCCATCCAGAGGAGCAGCACTTGTTCTGTGAGAAGAGCAGCCAAGAAACACTTCATAACACACCTGCAAGCATCACCTCAGTCTCATCTCTGCTGTAGTCCATGACCCAGAGTCATCACGTGCCTAAACTTCCTCCAGCAGCAGTGTAGCTGCCCGAGCCAGCCGTGATGGGTAATGTGGCTCCCAGCTATTCCTCCTGAGCTGTGCTGCTGCCAAGCTGAGGGCGCTTTAATTTGGCTTTGCTTTGCCCCCCACCAAGCCTTGCCATCCCCATCTGAAGCTTTTCCAGCGGGAAATGTGTTCCTCCCTAAGGGCTGTGCAGCCAGGCAGAGGGGCCTGATGCTGGTCCCTGCTTTGTCTGTCTCTGGGAGGCACCGGGAGCAGAGGGTGCCAACATCCTGTGTCCCGAGGGCTTTCCTCCTGGAGCTTCTCCCATCTGAAGTGGCAGGTGTGGACGTGGGACCTCTGGCTGTGGTGATCTCCAGCAATAAGCCACTGCTACAGCAGCATCCCCCCCATGACAGAAATCTTCAGGTTCTGCTTGTCAGCATCTGTCCCTGAAAATGGCACCTTGGATGTACATCCCCGTGCCCTACAGTCCCTGCTCTCCACCAGCCTCCCTCACTACCATTCCCACTGTGCCTCACTGGAGCTCAGCTTTGTGTTCCCAGCTCCCCCAGCACAAGGGATGCACTGGCCTTCTCCTCCTCCTCCTCTTCCTCCTGACTGTCGTCCTTGTGGAGCACTGTGACCCCCGTGCAGAGGAGACCAGGTGCCTGGAGGAGGGGATGCATCCCCCTTCTCCTTCCCGCGGCACCCTGGATGCTGCTGGCACACCAGGCTAGGCTGTCCCAGCCCGCCTGGCACCCCTCTCTCTTCCAGCCACCCTCTGCTCCAACACAAACCATCTCCTTTGGGGCACCCGACCAGGCAGGCTTCCAGTGTGAGACTCCGGAAACAACGGACAATGGTGGGGAAAAAACACTTGGGTGGGTTTCCAACGGAGGTACCAGGAAATGAGAGTGGTCCAACAACGCGTGGTGAAGGGGACGAGAGACACGCTCCACAGCTCCCAGTGCTGTTGTGGTGCCAGCTGGGATTTTTTTTTTTTTCTTTATGTACTTTACCCCCTTTGTTACAGACTGTACCTCCAGCATCACCACACAGATCTGTTTGACACACTGGATAATTGCGTCGGGTGTCCCCGAGATTGTCACCGCCCGCTCCGTGGAGTTGGGCAGCATGTCCCCCGCCACTTGGACCTGGGCACCTGTTGACTGGAGACAGAAAGAGAGAAAGAACAAATCCCACAGCTGAAAACGCCCCTGCTTCACAGCCAGCTCCAGCTCCAGCTCGGATACCACGCACCCCCCGAGAGCCGCGCTGCCCCGCGCACGGCGTCCCATGGGATCCTGCTCCCGCATCAGCGAGGCTACTCCCGGGAAGCAACGGGATGCAGCATAAGGATCCCCTTTCCCAGGGCAGCTCCCCCTTGATCACGGGCCAGTAATGAAACAGCTTCGTTGGAGTATGACCCACCTCTCTGATCTCCTTGATCTTGGAGCCTCCCTTGCCGATCAGCGAGCCGCACTGACTCGCCGGCACCACCAGCCTCAGCGTCACCGGGGGTTTGCTGGTAGCGGTGCTGTTGCTCATGGAGTTGGTTATGTCCTTGGGAAGGGAGAGTGCAGCACGTGAGCCCCCTTGGTACCTGACCCCACCCCAACCCAAGTGCCCTGGGCCAGAGAGGAGGGGTCATGTCCCCCAGACGTCTGCAGCCGCATCACTGCGCCTCCCTGCAGTTAATTAGCTGTGGGACCTTTGTGGCAGTTCACTGAATCACAGAATCATGGGATCACTAAGGCTGGAAAAACCCTCTAAGATCAGTGAGTCCAACCATTAACCCAGCACTGCCAAGCCCAGCAGTCATCCATGTCCCCAGGTGCCACATCCACACACATTTTGAACACTTCCAGGGATGGTGACTCCACCACTGCCCTGGGCAGCCTTTTCCAATGCCTGACCACCCTTCCAGTGAAGAATTTCCCTAATATCCAATCTAAACCTTGCCTGGTGCAACTTGAGGCCTTTTTCTCTGGTCCCAGCACTTGTTACGTGGGAGTAGAGACCGACCCCTACCTGGTTACACCCTCCTGTCAGGAAGTTGTAGAGAGCAAGAAAGTCCCCCCCGAGCCTCCTTTTCTGCAGGGTGAGCCCTCCCCAGCTCCCTGAGCTGCTCCTCAAACCTGTGCTCAGTTCTTGCCTACTTAAGAGATGCCTGGAAGGTTTTGTGCCGAGGCCAGGTCCCAGTTAAGCAGGTCCAACCAGGCACAAGGTTTTGTGCCGAGGCCAGGTCCCAGTTAAGCAGGTCCAACCAGGCACATACGGGTTGGAGGTCCCCACGCCCATCTGCACTGCAGGCCCCAGCTGTGGGACGGCTCCCATTTCTCACCTCCTCGAATTTGTAGGCGATCATGGCGAAAGCCTTGAAGATGGCATCGGTGGGGCCGGTGATGGTCACAATCCGCTCAGGACAGTTTCCCTCTGAGATGTTGATCCTTGCCCCGCTCTGGAAAGAGAGGAGCAGTCCTGGAATAGCCACAGCCAAGCACCCGGGTCGGGTCCTCTCTCAGCCTCATTCCTGGTCATCACTTATCCCAGTCTGTCCCATCTAAACTTCCAAACTCCCACCCCTCATCTGCGGTGACTCCAGAACTGTCTTATTCCAGCCCTCAGAAAGGGTTTCCAATCTTCTACTGTAATGGAAACCCATGGGATCGAGGTAAGACCAGCTTGCGGGGTCACTGCTTGTGAAAAGAAGGGTGCTGCTCACTGCCCTGATAACTTTCTAGGAGCTGCAGACACGAGGACTTCAGACAAACCCAAAGCATCTTACAAGTGACTTAATTTCAGCGTTTCATTAGGAGCAAATTCTTGGCTCTGGAAAATTCCCTTTAATTGTGATAGGAGTTTATTGGAGTGTGGAGGGAGGAACCCGGTCCAAAGAGCTCTGGGGACAGCCAGCTTGCTCGTCCTGACCCTGGGAATTACTGCACGTATTGCACAGGGCAATGTACAGCTCTGGCCACTCTGCTCTCCCTTTGTCCTATAAATCAGTCACAGAGCACGTCACTCACCTCCTCACGCATCTTCTTCACAGTCTCTCCTTTCTGAAATAAGAACAAAAAAACAGGCGATGACTGAAAATTCAAGACTTCCACCTTCAAAACAACCCTTCCAAACCTTCAAATATGTTAATGCTGCAAATCTTTGCACCTGTAAACCTGCCTTTTAAAACCATCCCCCCCCCAAAAAACCCTAATCCCATATAGCCAGGGCTTTCCAAACCACCATGACAAGCACCAGAGAGCAGAGCACCTCGGGAAGCTTTTCTGCACAAAATAAATGGAGTCCCGTGGCCTCCATTTAAACGATATTTTAAATGGGTCTGTGCCACATTTGTATTATTCGTTAATGAAGATGTTTGATTAAAACTTCAGAGCAACATGACTGCAAACTCCCAGCCATCACCCCAGGGAAGCAGCTGGGAGCAGCGCTGGGGAAGTTTGGTGGTTGGTGGGGTTTTTAGGGGAATGGTCTTTGATCCCTGTGTGGGTGTCTCAGAATTTCTGGCTTACAAATGCAGCAACCAGCTCATGCACCCCAAACTTTTCAGCACAGCACAGGGAAGACGTGACTGGCATCTACCACACCACGGGTACAGGCAACAGCATTAAAGCTGCGTTAAAAGACGTCCTTACCTTCCCAATGATGCTTCCGACTTCCTACACCAAAAAAAAAAAGGAATTGAGGTTAGAAAACATGATGACAGTCCAGCCCACTTTCACAATGAAGTAAAGACCTGGAAGACACCATCCCCAGCAGAAGAACGGGGTGGGAGGGGCACGTATGAGAGGAACCAGGAGCACCATGCCACCCTCCCCATCGGCAGGAGGGCAGCTATTCCCGGGGCTGGGATGCTCCATGGGGCTGGACGAGGTGGGAGAGGGATCTGTGGGGAAACCCCCTCTCTGGGCAGCCCCTTACCTTGCCGTGCATCAGCAGTCGGATGGTGAGGGTGACGTTCAGGCCGCCTTCGGAGACCTTGGACTCCATTTCCTACCAGGGGGCCGGGAGAGGTGCAATAGCTGGGAGGGCACACAGACAGCACCACGGCCGTATCACCTGGGCACAGAGAGGGGAAAGGTTTGCTCTTAAAGCAGGTAGCTTGGGATGGAGCCTGCAGAGCGGCAGAGCACGGGAGCAAAGGCTCCTGCGTCCCCACGTGGCACGGCCAAAAAGGCAACTGTGGATGAAGGACCAGGGCATCGGATGAGCAGCCTGGCCACACACCAGTGGCTGAACTGGGACTTTAAAAGGCACACAGCACCCAGCTAGCAAAGCAAAATTCACCACTTCCAGCATGAATGGGCACCAAGAAAACCAGTTTTTCAGTAGCCAGGAGTTATCCATCTGACCCCAGGAGCGCAGAACGGGGAGGAATGGAACTGGCATCCCAGTTGCCACACATCCTGACCTGCGAGCTCCCCAGCTGGGCATTGTGTGGACCACGCCACTTCCAGTCATTTATTTTACATGTACCTAATGAAACCATGTTCCTTTCTTTTCCCATTCTCTCCCTCTTTCCTCCTCTGCCCTCTAGGGGGGCCACCTACGTTTTGAAGGCAAAGGGGGAAAAAAAAAACAAAAACACAGAATGGTAACAAACCCTTCATTTTTCATTCCTCATGGCTCTTTAGGAGTATCTCTGCATGAGGACATGGCATATGAAATGTCCCTGCAGCCCCGTGCACGGGGAGAGAAGTCCCATCCCAGAGGGAGGTGCCAGCATCCTTCTACGTGCAACACTGAGAGACAGGGAGCAATTCTTGCTCATGGTATTTAATCCCTCAGTCTGTATCAGATGGGAGATTTTTCATCCTGCCTACAAGCATCTGGCATTCCCCTTTGCTCAGACAGGGGACTTACGTGACCAAAGAAAAAAAAAAGGGGGAGATAAACCAGTTCTCAAGTATTGCTTTAATGCAAGTCAGGATGAATAAACAACAGCAATGCACAAACCATGGCTGGGAAACGGGTTTTGATGCAAAACCTCTTTCTGGAGGTTATTATGAAACCTAAAATGGATAAAGCCACGTGGTTTGCAGGGAAATGGCATTCCCTAAAGCTAAAGGACACCAGCTCACTGGGAATGAGGTTGCTTGTGACCTATGTGTAAACACAGATCCTCACAAGAAGGATAAGAAATGAAATGTGTTGAACACTGTAACAGGATCACTGAAGAGGCTGCCCAGGGAAGTTTTGGATTCCTCATCCCTGGAAGTGTTCAGGGTCAGGTTGGACATGGCTTGGAGCAACCTGGGCTAGTGGAAGGTGTCCCTGACCATGTGTTATAGTTTCACAGCCCATTCCCAACTCTCTGATCTCTTCCTCAGAAATATTCTCCTCCCCACCCTTATCAGTACCTTTTGGCTTGACACAGAATCATACAATAATGGAATGGGTTGGGTTGGAAGGAACCTTAAAGATCATTTCATTACAGCTCCCTGCCATGGGCAGGGACACCTTCCACCAGCCCAGCTTGCTCCAAGCCCCATCCAACCTGACCCTGAACACTTCCAGGGATGAGGAATCCACAGCTTCTCTGGGCAACCTGTGCCAGGGCCTTACCACCTTTAGAGCCGAGAATTCCTTCCTAAAATCTTATCTAATCCTACCCTCTTTCAGTTTAAAGCCTTTCCCCCCTTGTCCTTTCACAGGGGGAGTGTGTCTGCCATCCCTGGCTCCACGTCCCTCGCAGGAGGAGCCCTGCATCAAGGCCGTTATGTAAATGCTTCCAATTGATTGAAAAAGTGGGTCATGTGTTAGCCAAATGCTCCTGGCTTTAAGATTTATCAGCATTATTAAATTAGGCACGCTTCACGCTCCGGCGAGCGGGAGAGCTACATTGGCCTTTTCTTAATCATAGTAGTGAAAGGTAAGTGTTTTACAGGGGGGTTCAGGAGCTCGAAGGACGCGAATCAATAGAGCCGAAATCGGGGAAACAAAAGAGCCGGAGCATTTACTCCGGGAGCCTGCCCTCCCTCCACAGCCCCTCATTCTTCGGGGACAAAGGGCTGGGGGAAAACTCTGAGCATTTCAGAGCACTCCCTGCCCAGAGAGAGAGAGAGAGAGAGAGAGAGACCCATCTCGGACCCTTCCTCTTCGCTGCTGTATTCTGCCTTGTTCACGGCAGCTTTGAAATGGCTCCTTTGTCCACCCACTTGACAACCCTGAGGACACCATTACATCCAGCCCGGTGGATAGAGCAGACCCAGGGCCCAGCTCCAACCCAGCGAGAAGCAGGTGCAGCCCCGCAGAGGTCACGGATGTGGAATGAGGAGACAGAGGCGTCGAGTTCGGCCCCAAGAGGGAAGTTGCACGGTGAGCTAAGCCAGGCCCTTCCAAGCATCACACCTGGGCAACCACAGGCAGAGGAGAGCAGCCTAAAGCCTTTGCACCTCAGCAAGGGGAGATCTGCCCCAAAACAGCCGGACAATGCCCTTCCAAAGGGCGATCCCATTCCGCAATGAATAGGCCTTTTAATGGCACCTGCCCTTGTGAGGGTGCTTGGAGAAGATATCGTCAGTTCTAAGAGCCAATCATCTGGAGCATCCTCGATTTGGGGTTAAATATATTAAATTCTCGGAAATTTCCTTAATCTGTCAAGAATTCCCTATGTCAGAAAAAGCAGTTCAGGCACCAGTGATCAAGGAAGAGGAAGGAAAATGGAAACCCAGAACAGCAGGAAGACTCCTCTTTCCCACATGAAAACACACACACTCCAATTTTTCTCATTTCCTATTTTTTAGAGGTTGGAGCAATTGCCTAAGCTGGCACTGTTGTATTTATGCTTGCTGATACCTCACAAATACTGACACTTTCCTAAAATTTGAGCAAAAGCTTCTGAATAGGGGAAATCTGAATTCTGTGCATTAAATTAATTCAATAACACGATCATCTCCTAGACAGGAGACGGCACACAAAGCAGAGTAGGAGGAGGGAAGTGGAGCTCTGGGCTGGACTTTGTTCTCCAGCCTGGTTGCCACACAGGAGAAACGGAAAAATGGATGCTGGAATCATACCCTTTATATCCTATCAGGAATGCTATCCCTGACAGAATGGGGCTCAGCTGAGCTCCAGCAGGGGCTGAGAGACTGCTGGCTCCATGCTTGCTGAAGCCAGTCCTCATCCTCCTCCTCATTCTCCTCCCATGCACTGCTGGGGCTCCCTGGGTGCATAAGCCACGGGTGAGAGAATCTCTGCTTCACACAGGTATTCCTTTGGGGGGATTGCAATGTTTTGTTCAAGAGAGAACAGAGAGGACAACTCGGTGCAAAGATGCCCCACCAGCATAACCCACCCCCTCCCTGAAAGGTCTGGATGGAAAGTTCCCAGGCTCTGCCAAGCAAACTCAGAGGAGAAGTCTCCATCACCCCCAGAAAAATCACACTTTCTTCACAGGTGCATCACAGACCCACAGAATGGTTTGGCCTGGAAGGGACTTTAAAGCTCATCTCATTCCACTCCCTGCTATGGGCAGGGACACCTTCCACCAGCCCAGGTTGCTCCAAGCCCCGCCCAACCTGGCCTTGGACACTTTCAGGAACGGGGCAGCCACAACTTTTCTCGGTCAGTGTAGGTTGGTAAACCCCAACACCTCAGAACCCTGTTGACCAAGAACCCTTGGTGACCGTGCAGGTGAAGAGCAGAGAAAACCCCAACATCCTCCAGCACACTGTGACACAGCACAGCACAGATTTCCAGTGGAGGGCTCACAGAATTTAGTGTTGGGAATTAACATCTTGGGACAGAACATCCACTGCTCAAGACAACATTTTTCCTCTGCAAGGGAGGAAATGTTTAGACACCTCTGACCCCTCAACATCGCCCTCACAAAACTCCAAAAACCCAGAGTTTTCTGATCCTTGGAAAGTGAAAGCTGTATTAAATGCAGCGAAAAGCAAGGGAGGCCAGGAAAGAAGATGTTTTTTCTGACATTTTAGGCTTTCCAGCTCGTTTTCTCTAGGAGGGCTTCCTGCCCACCTGCGTAAGCAGGAGCTTTCTTCCCGCTCATCTCCCGCTGACTTGATCCTGCCATTAAGACCTAATCCGGTGGTTTTCAGCGCTGTGTTTCAGTGGCTGAGAAGCACAGCCAGGCAGCCAGCTCGGGATTATGACGACGACGCAGTCTGGCCAGGTCAGGACGGGGGTGGAAGGAGGAAAAAAAAAAAAAATACAGGCAGAAGACCCAGTTCAAGTATTCTCTTAAAGCAAACAGAAATGCATCGGCTGTCGGAAGACGAAGCTGTGAGAGGGCAGCAGAATCATGCATATGAGTGACGCCAAATACCACTCTGGAATAAAGCCACAATCCCAGCTGCTGCCATTTTCTACAACTGTGGCCACTGTGGTTGGCCTTTCCTCCTCTTTACTCTCCAGCTTCAGTGGAAATGTTTTAGATATCCCTAACCAAAAAAAGACAAAAAGATGCCCCGTGTTCTCTTGGTACATCGTCCAGCAGGATATTCCTGCCTCTCACCTGCCCGTGATCTTTTCAAGGATCAAGGGAGACAAATGTCCCTGCTGGGATGCTCAGAGCAGGCATCTCTGCAGGCTCCTTTCTCAGTCCTGCTCCCATTTCCCTGCTCTCCTCCAGCGGAGATCATGGAGTCACAGATTCCTTTAGGTTGGAAAAGACCTCTAAGGTCATTAAGTCTGACTGGTCCCCCAGCACTGTCAACTCCACCACTAAACCATGTCCCTGGGTGGCACATCCACACATTTTTTGAACAATTCCAGGGGTGGTGACTCCACCACTGCCCTGGGTAGCCTGTGCCAGCACTTGGCCACCCTTTCCATGAGGAAATTTTTTTCCTAATATCAAATCTAAGCCTCCCCTGGTGCAACCTGAGGCCATTTCCTCTTGCTCTGAATGTCTCCACTAGTAGAGTGATGCAGAGCTCCAGCACTGTCAGACTGCAGCGGGCTCAGCCACACCCCAGCCAAATGCCCCCAAAGCTGTGCTGAGCCTGCCCTTCCCCTCCAGGAAATTCCCAGCTGCTTTCCCGGTTTTCTCCTTCATCTGGTGCGCCCCACAGGCTTGTCTCAGGTTTCAGTCTCCACCAAGGCAAGCCCAGTCAGAGGAGAACGACTTGTTTTGCCATGCTGGCAGTGCCATTATCACCATCTTTTGTGTAAAGGTCAGTAGATAAAGCTGCAGCTTTTGCTGCGGTGTTGCAAGCAGAGGTTGCACGCAGACCAGTGAGGAAAATGCGATGTGGTATCAGCAGGCTATTGGATGCCCTTGTGAAAGTCAGGAAACCCTGTCCGGGCTAGTTTCAGGGCTTACTGACTGCGGGACCCTGAGCAAAACCAGCGCCTTGAACCTGGTAAACCCTCGCCTCAACAAGGTTATTCCAGCCCTGCTCGGGAGAATAACAGGTTGTCATTTCATTTGTTTAGTTTAAGCTGATTTTGGAAGGCTGGGGTGAGGGGGGAGGGGGTGGGAACAACGCGCTTTAATTCAGCCACTTCCAAACCATCCTGTTGGTAACTTTTGGAACAATTTGGCAATGAAAATAGTATTTTCAGGGAATGTCAAACTGCGTAAGTGCATCAGAAATTTCCCCCTACGAGGTGATGAGAGCCAACCCTCTTTGCAGCTGGGCCCATTGCGACTCAGCGACCAGGAGCGTCCTCAGATTGTCTGTGAGCCTTTAGCAAGACCGTGAGTGCCAAGAAAACAACATTTCCTGGGATAAGGAACATCATTCTTTCTGCTCTGGTCTGCCAGCAGACTAATGGATGGATAAAAACAATCCATTATAGTGTTTTCCTGAAGTACTGGCTGTCCCTCCTTGCCCCAGTCGTTATTTTGGAGAGGCTGGGAGCCAGGGCATCCATCGGAGTTGCTGATGGTCAAGCAAGGACCAAGCACTGGCTTGGTCTTGGCTCATCCCAGGTGCCCCAGTCACCTCAGGGAGGCAGAGCCATCAGCACTGCATTGCACCCCAGCCTGGATGTGCCGCGGGGCTCAGCTCTGCAGAGCGGGGCGGGTTCTGCCGCAGCATCCGAGCAATAGGAAAAATTCCCAAACCCGAAACGTCATCACCTCACACTGCAGAGACCAGGATAATGACTGCTTCAGTGCCACACTCCATGGCTGCGTCCCTGAATGTGCAGCGGGACATGGCGAGCACCGCAAGCAGCGCCACAGAGAGCAAGCTGAACCAAGAGAATGGGAAACCTGTGTGATGTGAAGGGATCTGTGGTGCATGAGACCCCTCAAATATGGCTGGAAAATACTCCAAAGTCCCCCTGAAACATTAATCAGGGACACTCTAGCCAAACTGCCAGGCGACAACCCATGTGGGGGAAGCTTTTGAAGAGCAGAGCAAGAGGCCAAAATGAGCTTAGCAAGGTGAAAAAAATCAGATGGGAGCTCTGCGAGGCAAAGTACTGAACTTAACTTGGTGCATTTAAGTGCACAGGAACAGAGGAAATGCCCCCCATCCACCTGAAAGTGGCTGGGAGTGACAAGTTGACTTGTAGGATCTGCAGAAGGAAACCAGGAATGGCAAAGTGGGTCTTCACAGGAGATCCAGCCAGCAGAAAGCAACCCCACATCCTTGGGGCCAGCAAACACTGCCCCACAGGAAAGAGCTGGAGGAACCAAGGCTCTACAGGGTGGAGGGATGGTGGGAAACAGGGTCTTGAGTGAGTGGCTTAAGTTGCACTGAAGATCCAGGAAAGGAGCTTCCCCCACAGCCATGTCATCCTGCCAGTTATTCCTGTTTAAATCTTCTAAATGCTCATGTATTTGCAAATAAAGCTCATCTCTGCTGGACAACCACACTTGGAACCTTAACACTGAGCCATGCCCAGAGGCAGTCATGCTTCAGGGATGCACCAAATTTAGGGGTTTTCCCCCCCACCCCCAGCCAAAGGCCAAGGAATGGAACCCAGGAGATGCCACCTCACAGCAGGAGATGCCTCAACAGATGCCCCAGGGATGCTCTGCCAGGATTGTGCCTCAGCACCAAAGGACCCATGCCACGCCCAAAAGATGCCAGCACAGTTGGAAACATGCCCCAAGGGGTGAGGCAGACAAATATCCATCCCCTAAGTGTCAGTTTTTAGATGCCATTTCTTAGGAGAACCCAAAGGACTCCGCAAAAAGGATGCTCACAGCCATGGGTCCATGCTGGATGCTCATAAAGAAGGAGAGACCACAGGGAGATGTGTGGACCTCCAGGGACAAGGCGACTTGTCCTCCAGCAGTCTGAAAACGAGAGATGCAGCACTGCAAAAAGCTCCAGGCACATTCCCAGCATCCTTGTCACTTGGGGGGTAGCTGAGAGGAAAGCAGGGCCCCCAGGAAAGCAGAAAGCACCCACTGTCCAGCACATCCTCTGAAACAGAGGAGGACACAACCATCTCCAGGAGGAGCATCTCTCCAGAGGGCACAGCAGCAGGCATCCTGCAGCCCCCCTTGATCCACGACCCGCCTCATTCCCCTCCTCCTCCAGAGCCTGCTGGCTGCCCTGGTTTTAATCCCACAGGCAGCATCATCCCAATAATTTCCCTCCATTTTCAATCTACTTCCCTCCATTTTCAATCTACTGAGCTGGGGGCAGTCCACAAATCCCTTCATCCTGAGAGCAAAGCAATCTACTGCTTCATCTCATCCCATCTCCCTCTCTCTAATCCCTGGAAACAGGGATGAGACTTGGAGCACATGGGCTGCCCCGGAGGGGTCTGGGGGACAGAAAGACAGGGGGCTGGGGTTGCTCTCATGAGTGCCACCCAACTTCTCAAAGCACCTGGGGCATCTAGCCTGATCCTGGGAGGGGGGAACAGCTGCCATGCCAGGGACATAAGGGACAGATTGGGTACAGCATCACCTTGCTGGTCCCCTCCACGGGAAACGCGTGGCGACCAAGCGAGGGCGACAGGGAAGCCACAACCAAACCAGTCCCACGAATCCCCGCTGGATCCAGTGCTCTGCTCACGCCGTTTCTCCACAGAGCCCAAACCCACGACTTCCATCCTGGCCACGGATGCCCTCTGGGAATGGGAGGCTGGTGGGAGATGTGGGAAGAGAGACTCTTTTCTCTCCCTGCCCCAGAGAAGCAACCTGGCACCCCGAGCGGATCAGTCGTGGCGCAGACTAACTCCATCCTTCCTTTTCCAAGAATCCATTGGCACGGGGCTGGAGGAGGAGGAGGAGGAGGGGGGGGGTAATCCCACACCACAGTGTCCTGCCTGACACTGTCCCCAGCCAAAAGCACCCCGAGGAGGGGGGGTGCAGGGGTGGTGTGTGGCACGGCTGTGTGGTGGCCGCGCCGGTGGAGGAGCCGGGCTGCGCGGTCCCCATCCCGCGCTCTGCGGTGGTGCCGCTCCCTGGGCTCGGCTTGTGAGGAGGAGGAGGAGGAGGAGGACAGGGGGCCCTCGGCATCCGGGGGTGGATCGCTGCTGTGCTGTGCTCAGGCTCTGACAGCAGGCTCCAAAACTGTCACTCCCGATCTGTTTTCACTTCAGCTAAACCTCAGCCCCGATTAAAATCAAGGAGAGTCGCCTTCCCCTCTCCCCATCTCCCTATGGTAGGTCCTCTGTAACCTCGGGTCTCAACATGGAGCCAAACCCCAGCGAGGGAAAGGGGAAACTGGCTCCGCTGGGAATTGGGGCTGCTCCAGGAGGGGTCACGGCTGCCCCTGTCCCCAAACCTGGCCCTGGCAGCGAGGGCACAGCCACTGCAATGGTTCTATCCCTGTGAGGCCGTGGGTCCCTGCCAAAATCCACGGGGGATACGCCACCGGTGCCACGACCTGCCTCTGCCATGGGTGGTATCCAGGCAGCTCTGACACTGCATCCACTGGGCAGAGGGGGTCGGGTGCCAGCGGGGTGCACCCACTGCTGACTGCCAGCTTGTTCAGCAAAGCCCAAACCAAATAAAGAAATTCAACCAGATACGTGTGTGTGTGTGCGCGTGATCTCAGCACCGGGATGGACTCGTCCAGTGGGAAGCTGGAAAAAACCTCAGTGCCAGGATGGAATAGCTCTCACCAACTGCGGAAGCCTTTAAATTTGCTTTCCAACTCAGCTGACCAAAAAGCAGCTGCAGAAAGCTGGCAGACTCGTGTCACGCAGGCTGTCACCCACCCCCATGCTGCAGGATCGGGGGCCCTCCACGGCAGAGGTTTCTAAACCCACAGGGGTTTAGAACCACCCTCTGCTTCTCCAAAGGCAGACACAGACTGGAGCCAGGGCTCCAGGTGTTCTGCTGCCAGTGGGATCAAGCTCATCCCGGTGTGCCAGGCATGTGTCCCCACGCCACAGGGAGCCACACCACCGGCAAGGTGCCCTCTCCGCTTGCTCCACAGCAAACACCCATTTTTCAAGAGGGTGCCTGGGGAAAAAAAAAATAAATAAAATCATACCCTGAGAAAAGCAATTCTGGGACCACCAAGGCAGGGAAAGAACCAGCATCGCTGGCTGGTACCCAGTGGAGAATCCCACAAGGTGGGGGGTGGGCATCACCCCGTGCCCGCTCCCGGTCCCCTCTGCTGCCACCCCAAACGGGTGCTGGCTTGGTCCTCCACTGATCCCAACCACATTCCTCTTTCCTCATCCTACGCCCTGAATTCCCGCGGCTTCCCTATGACATTTTGAACTAATTAAAATAACGTTGAAAGCATTTAAAGCGGGATTTTTTGCCTTCTGGCCTTTTTTTCCCCCCACTCCAAATGACCATTTTTTTTGTTTTCTTCGGAAATAAATGTCCTCTTAATTCAGCGAGATTAAAAGAACATCTATTTATGGTTATTTCCCAAGAAGAAAAATTTGCTAAACACTAAAAATATTTACATAAATGAATCTACAAAAGAAGGAGGGAAGTCTGAGATTAAGAGCTTCGGAAATATTACCGAATTATTTTGGAATTCTGTATTAAGAGCAAAAACCCCAGCTATTAGGAAAAAATGCCTTTTCTTTTTAATTCAGGGTTGGGTTTCTGTATCAAAATGCAGCCCAGCATCTGTCCTTGCATCTGTCAAAACAAAGGTCAATCATTTTATGGAAACTTAAACACAACGTCCTTGATCCACGGTCTCTTGTTTATTTTTAAGCCAGACGTGACTTCCAACTAATAAAATCAGATTTTCTAAGATGGTTCACATTCAAATTCTGTTATCCCAGAAAACTCACGTTATGAGAAAAACATATCCAAGAGTATTCTCCCTTTATAAGAATGAGATGACACTTCAGGATTGATTTCAACAGCTTTTAAGTCCTCTATACCCTTTGCAACTAATATTTCATTTTTCTACTTATAAAGTGAAGATGTAACCAAAGAAAACGCAACAGAAACGCGATGGTATCAGAAATTCAGGTTTCCTAAATGGGGAAATGGGAAATGGGAAAATGGGTATCCGAGGGGTATCAGAAAACAAAGCGAGCATCATACTAAAAGGGATTCCTCTCTACAAATCAAATTTCCCTGGCAAAATGGAAAAATAAAAAAAGAATGGGAATAGGATGGGATTAAGAAATAAAACTATTCTTAAAATTAAAAATTAATGGAAGTGGAATGGAATTAAAAATCAAAATATTTTTAACAAATACCAGAAATAGAATGGAATCAAAAATATAAAGATTAAAAATATGGAAATAGAGTGGGATTAAAAAGTAAAAATACTTTTAAAAAATAATGGAATGAAATCAGAAGGTAAAAATCAAACGAATCAGAACTGGGGGTTTTATCATGTTGCCAGTCTAAGACATGATTAACATCTCCGTTTTATTTCAGTCTCTGTTTCTTGAAGGCAATTCCATTTGTGCCATTCCCACCCAAGCGCGTACACAAATGACACTGTCCAAAGCCTGAGCTGTAAATCACCGAATTTAGGAATAGCTGGATACTCTGGTTGAGGCAGAGACGGACTCTTCCCCACGCAGAATCTTTGGCTTTAGATGCCAGACACAGGTAAAAGCAAACTTGATTGAAACAAAGCATGTACCATGGGAACGAAAATTTTGCAGAACAAATATTTTTTTCAAAATTCACCAAAAAAAAAAAAAAAAAAAAAAATTCAGCAAAAATAATTTTTCATTTGCCATTTTGCAAACACCTCCCAAAGACAGACTCGGCGAGCAGCCGCTAACTTAGGGGGAACCCCGTCGCTCCAACGTCTCCCATAATCTCACCTCCCTCCGCCACAGAATTAAATTTCCCCCTGCATGAGATTCACAAACCGCTCTCAAGCACCCAAAGCTCTTCCGACCCGCACCGGAGCCCCTAGACCCAACTCATCCTGTGGTCCTTCCCTGATTTCCACCGGCAGGAAAAGTTGCCCGCAGCGGGTGGTCTTCCACCCAAGGCGATCCTTTAAAATCTCCTTACCTTCCCCAAAGAGCGGCTCTCGTGCTGATTCGGCGGGAGGGGGGTCCAGACAGATGGCCAGCCTTTTCACGTTTGGAAAGGATGAAAAATGCTACGGGGGGAAAAAAAAATCCCAGTGATTTTTTTTTTCCCTTTTTTTTTTTTTTTTTTTTCACTCCGCCGTTCGGCGCAGAAGGGCTCCCAACCTCATTGGCCCTGGGAGATCCACCACGTGGCACAGGATGAAGAGCACGTGACCTATTTTCTCCCAAATCCCCGGGTTTGCTGGAAAGGGGGGATGCACCCGCTGCCGATGTTCTTGTCATTTCGTGGGCTTTGATTTATTTATTTATTTTTATTATTTTTTTTTATTTTTTAAAGGCCACTGAGCAAATCTGGATGCCTCGAGGCGATGAGGGTGAAGTAGCCAACGCTTCCAACATGAAGGAGGAAGGAGCTCGGCACGAGACGAGCACCAGTGCACTGCCTGGGTGCAGGGGGGAAATTTGGGCATGCTTTATGGGGTGCCTGCCCACCCACTCCAGAGACAGAGCCTCTGAGAGGGAGAGAAGGGCTCTGGTAAACCCTCCATCCCAGAGGCAGCAGCACAGTGGGAAGGACCAGGCTGAAGCCCTGCCTGCACATCCCAGGGTTCAGCTGGCTCCCTGGAGGAAGGATTAAAAGCAGTGGAGGGAGTGTGGCACACTCTGGGTGGCACCTCCTGTTCCCACTGCCCCATGGCCATGCCAGGCTCAAAGAGCATTTCAATGTGTCCCTCACCATAAACACTCCCCAAGCCCAGAACACAGCACAATTCTGGGGATGCTCTGCCCCAGAAGGGTCCCTGAGACCTCGCAGAGCAAGGAAAACCAATCCACCATCGGAGCCCAGACATTCAGTGTGGGGAAGGGAAAAGGAACTTCTGAGCCCCAGACATTCTTGTGTTGTTTTCCACCAAATCTCAAGCCCACAGGTTCACAGCAGTTCGAAGCTGTGCTTTTCTTAGCACTACCACCATGTCCCCGCTGTTGGTTCTTCCCTGCAGATGCTCCCCCTCCACAGCTCTGCACGGGAATGGGAAGGCATCAGGAGCACAGCCCCTAATTCCAAGGTTCTTCCCAAGGATGGTCTGCCTCACCACGCTGCTCCCAAAACCACGAGTACAGCCAAAAAACCCACCCCAAACAGTGCAAAGAAGCGCAGAGTCTCACCCAGATCCTCTCTGGCTCAGAAGGTCACGCTTCTCCAGCTACCGGCCAGACCACGGGGCATTTAATTCCAACGAATATAGACTGAGGGAGAACCTTTCCCTACTCAGATGCAAACTACAGACACAGCCCAAAGCACTCAGTTCGCTGCTTCCCTCTCCCACGTTTTCCAATGGCCAAGGTGCAAAGGGAGAGAAGAAACCTGAGCAACCTGGTCTAGTTTAGGGTGTCCCTGCCCACAGCCGAGGACTGGAACCGGATCATCTTTAAGGCCCCTTCCAGCCCAAAACATTACACAGTTCTGTGATTCTATGAACCCACCCCCCCTCACCTTCCAGCCCCGTCCTCCTTCCCTGGCGATGGATGCCCAGCTAAAGCTGGCTCCCCAGTAATCTCCCCAATAATTATATAATAGAGAGGCAGGCGGATAAATCATTTCAGGCCGCTGTGCCGATAGAAAGCAAGCTGGATTAAAAGATCAGAACAAGCAATACTTGGATTAAAATGGTTTGTTATTTTCATCTGCTGGGGAGGGAAAAAAAAAATAAATCTGTGGCTAAAGCACGGAAGACGTGAAGGGAAGGCGCATCATCTTCCTTCCCCCAAAACTCCAAGTTTTTTATGTACTAGCCAAGGTAGATCCTAAGTTTCCAACCTGAAATCAGATTTTGCTTCCCAACGGGGTCAAAAAGACATTTTGGCAGTTTGTATGGCGCTTTAGCTAAAGGTTAAGAGCGACTAAGCAGAGGTGCTTCGAGTTATATTTTGCCCGTGTCACGACATCAAACCCCTCAAACCGGGAGAGCCGGCGCACAGCTTGGCAGACAACATCACCACCTGCAAAAAACGTGACTCCTGGCACTTAACAGGCAGCAGCAACACCTATTGCCCTGTCCTGTGCCTCCCCGCACCCCCGAGCTGATGGCAGGCAGATGCCAGGCTTACCGGCAGCAGAGAGGTGGCGGTGGCAGCTGTGGGAGAAGCCCTTCAGACAGCGGGACAGCTCTCTGCAGGGACCTATATGTTGTCCCCCTGGCCCCCAGCAAGGTCGGTGGCCTGGGGTGCCACGCTCTGACTGATGGCTTTGGAAAGGCGTGAAGGGGAGGCAGGAAAAACAGGGTGAGAGAGAGGGAGCTGGCACCGGGGCCGAGCTCTCCGCAGGGCATGGCGCTCATCAGCCGCAGCCCGGATCGATGAGCGGGCTCTGCTCGTTCACCTTCAAGTTCAAATTAAGCAGAAGGGTCAAGCTGGGAAATGGGTTTGCCACTGGAGAGCACAGCCCCAGTCACCACGCTGCAGCCTCGTGCCATAGCCTTTTCTCCTTGCTGGAACAGGCGATTCCCACCCCAGCACCCCTTGCTAACCCCACGGCATCCCCAGCTTCCAGCATCAGCTCACCCCATCACCTGGATGGGAAGATGAAGCAGCAGAAGTTTTACCTAGTGCAAAACCAGGGTCCTAGAATATATTTGAGTTGGAAGGGATCCACAGGGATCGAGCCCAGCTCCTGTCCTGGCACAGGACAACTCCAGGAATTCCATCCTGTGCTCTTCCAGGTGTCCCTCCCAGCTGGAGCTTTTCTATAAAATAGTCACGGTACCACATACACAGGCTCAGTCTTGAGTTCTGAGGATGAAATCCCAAGGGACAAAATATCCAAGACACAGCATTGAGGGGGGCTTGGACAAGGCCAGGCACTAGGCTCCTCTCCCACCTGTGGATATGGGAGAGGGGTCAGGACACAGGCCTGGGAGAAGAGATGGGATGTTGGACAGGGAGCATGAGAAGGTAGAAAAATTATGTCAGAGAACTTCCTGGAGGGAGGTGAGAGCCACAGGATGTTGTGACATTCACCCAAATGAACAATAACTTTTTAAATAACCACTTATTGCAAAAAAAGTGTCTTCACTAAAGTCAGAGAATAAAATGCACTTTCTGGACAGTCTGGGGACTGTCTGGACAGTCTGGACTGGGGATTCCCTTTCCCAAGACTTGCTGTGATCAGGGAGATGCCAGCAAGCAGGGAAGAGACAGGGACCTCCAGGGATGCACTCCCAAGCTCATGGCTTCCAGGCCACCCTCCATCCCAAAAATCCCTCTACAGCTGGATGTGTTTGTAAGAGGATGCCCATAGCAAGCTGGAGCTGCAGACAGAGACCTCAGGACCGGACATAACCAGTACCTCCACATCACCAGACCATGGATAAACCCCATCACAGGTTTTTTTTTTTGCAAATTCTACCCTTCCTCCACCTTACTGGGTCACCTGCAGCTCCTCTGAGAAACCTCCCCTCCCTTTTCCAAAACACACCATCCTGTTGCAGGTGCGGGGTGTCGCTCTGGCCAACGCAGAAAACAGGAATAAGGGACACTTTCAAAAAGGAAAAAGGGAGAAGGAAGAGGTGGATTTGTCTGCCCCTACAACATTTCTGCTTTATGGAGCTTCCCTCTCCCCCAGAGATGCGTGTCCTCCTCTTCACTGACGGAAAATGCTGCCCCACCACCCATTCGTGCCAGTCAATGCCGGGGACGACACGATGGCCCCGGGCCAACACGGATCTATTTTAGTCACAAAAGCAGAGTGGCTGATGAAAATCACCCCGCCTGTGCACTTCCCGGCCTAGCTCTTTAGCTGGTTTTAATGGAATGACCGACGTGGTGGAAAGTGGGCAGTGGGGGCAGAGACGGCGGGATGGGAGACCTGCAGAGACGCATGAGAGAGGCCCAGCATCCTCCCTGGTTTAGAGCCTAAGGTTGCTGCAAAGACCCTTTCCAGGATTTTCCCAGAGAAGCCGCAGCTGTCCCACTCCTGGAAGTGTCCAAGGCCAGGTTGGACGGGGCTTGGAGCAACCTGGACTAGCCGAGGGTGTCCCTGCCCATGGCAGGGGAGTAAAACAAGACAGTCTTTGAGGTCCCTTCCAACCCGAACCATTTTGGGATGCTGTGATTTGGAAAAAGACTGAACTGACCCTTACCTTACCCTGCAGGATGGCCTCAAGCTCCAGAGCGATTCCTGGGAGGGCCTGGCTGCATCAGAAAAGGGCATGCTGAGCATGGGGGGTGGGAATCCAGCAGTCCACGGCCTGGGCCTGCAGACCAGGACAGGGCACAGGTTAACACGGCGCAGAGGAAGGACACCCAACAGCTGCTTAATGTGAATTTCAGAGAGAAAGAAATAAAACATAGATTGGGTTTGGGGGGGGGGCGGGGGTGTTAAAATGATCAGGAGCATCACCTCCAGGTTGTGTTTGGGGTTTGTAAGCCCCACCTATACTTTTCTCCACGTTCCAAACAGGTTTGGGCAGATCCTCCAGCGCCCATCAAGGGAAATCACCCCTAAGTGCTGCACTGTGGAGGAGGGGATGCCTGGGACCCCCCCACCCAGGTGAACACAGCCCCGTGGTCCAGCTGTGGAGGGGCAGCTGGAGCCAGGGGTCTGCTTCACCCAGAAATCCGCCCGTGATGGAAATCACCCAGCACGTTTCAGTGACATGGGGTGCCGGGTTATTTTTGCTGCTGTGTTTTGCTGCTGCTCCCAATAAGTTAACTGGGGCATGCACTGCCCGTCAATACAATCGATGGAGCAGCCTGAGCTGCTAATAAATCAAGTGCCAGAGGGCAGGAAAATCTCTCCATTGCCTAAAATATTCCCTGGGCAGCAGGGCGGGTGAGCTGTAGACCCCACTCCTCGCTTGGACTTGGTGCTGCTCTTAATGTGCTGGGGCAGCCTGTGTGTTAACAGGGAAAGTCTTCCTGGTGACTCAGCAACCTCTGTGCTCGTCCCCAGTGATCTGGACACCTCCCTGCTATGGGAAGGAGCCTGGCAGTGGGAGGGGAGCCCATGGGACCTCCTGAGGTCAGTCTTCGGTCCTGCCGATGCTCACTGCAGCGTCAGCACTAAGATCAGAGCAGGATGCCCTGGGCTTTATCCCTTTGGGGGTTGAAAACCTCCAAGGATGGAGACTACACAGCCTCTTTCAGTGACCAGCTGTCCTAAGAATTCCATGTTTTTTTCCCCAAAATATCCTATAGGTCCTCCAAGGTAGCAGCTGCATCCCCAGTTGGTTTCACCTGCAATCAGGACACATTCCAGGATGGACCCTGAGATTCCCCAGGGTTCACTCCTCTCCACTGAACCTACATAAGCTGAATAAATTTTGAATCCCACTCACTGTCACAACTGTAACATCCTTTCCCAGGGACTCTAGACAAAAAAAAAAAAAAAAAAAAATTGGAAGGGATGGAAAACCCAAACTGTGACTCACCGTTGGAGGAGCCGCAGGGACAGGTCAGGGATCCCGCGGGGCTGGGGGTCAGCAGTGGAGGTGGCAGGGCAGGATCTGGAAGACAGCACATCTCAACACCCTGAGGTGCCCAGCCAGTCCCTCTCCCCACACAGAATGCACAAGAGCAGCCTGCCAGCACCACTGCCATGGTCAAAGGCAACAGGAGGAACAGGGAAGGCCAATGACAAATCAGCCCCAAACAGAGGAAACCTCAGTAATTGTTTTATTCCAGTGGGTACAAACTGCTGGTCACTGATTCCAGGACTGAGAAAAAGAAGGAAGAATCCTGACCACTGCACCATCTTCATCAACATTACCCATGAACAGGGGGGCTCAGGCAAGGATTCAGGATGCTGGAAGGACAGAGGGCTGCAAGGAAACCCCAAGCCTTCTCCCCACTGCCAGTGTGGGCATAGAGCAACAATCCACAGCCCACAGATTCATGGGGGAAGAGACTGTGTTTGTCTTCCAGGTCACAGGTTTGAGTTTATCCCAAGCCAAGGCTTAAGCAACCAGGGAATGCAGTCTTAAGGAATTTGTCATCAGTTTTCTTAATCAAATCTTGGTCCACCTCCCAGCAGCTCTGCTCCTTCTTATGTTACACTCCTTCCACTCTTCCATCACAGGCTGCAGGACGGGATCCCAGCCATGACCCCATGGTCCTGAACCCACAATCATTCAGGATGCTGAGGGAGTAATTTCTCAACAGCAGAACAAACAGATCCCGGAAAATTCCACCTATTGCTCCCAGGTAAAAGCACCTGAGGATTAAAGGAATTCAGTCTCGGTTGGGAAAAGAGGAAACACAGAGGCATGGACAAACCTTCTACAAAGAGGGTTTGACCCCATGGCATCGACAGGATGCCAAGCTGAAGGAACTGTGTGTGCTTCCAGCTCATGCCCAGCCTCCAAGGTGAGCTGACAGACACTTCCATGTGGGAGCAGATCCCATGCCCAGCCCTACGGGCCTGCGAAAAATCCCTGCTTTTGCTCAGGCAGGGTAGGATGCCCTATTCTACCATCCCAAATACCAGCAGGTTTTCCCACGTCCCCTACTCCATAGCACTCCCACTTCCCAAAAATACTAAAGCCTGTCCCAACACCCACTCTGCCTCTCCTTTAAACTCCAGACTTCAGCTTACCCCTGCTGGTGAGTTCTTGGCTGTTTGTGCCCATTGGGAACCTTCCTTGGGATTTTTGGGACCACCTGTGTGGTCCACAGAAAGCACAGAGAGCTAGGAGCTGTCCTCTGGCTTTGCTGTGACCCTCCAGGGAAAATTCCAGGTCTTTGGGAAGAAATGCTGTGCAGTGGTGAGGGACGGCTGGGATGGGATGGCTGGGATGAGACAAGAGATGAGATGACATGGGATGGAACGGGGATGTGATGAGGTGAGGTGGGAATGAGAATGGGATGGCAATGCTGGAATGGGATGAAATGTGATGGAATGGGGACGGGATGGGGTTGGGACGTGATAGGATAGGGATAGGACAGGATAGGATGGGATAGAATGGGGAGGTGATGGGGATAGGACAGGATAGGATGGGATAGTGATGTTCTCCCACCGAAGCCTGAGCTATAGCACACCCTATGGACGGGAACATCAGTGAGACGGCTCCATCTGCATTGTTTCCCCCCCGGGGCTGTGAGCCCCCATCACGCTGGAGAGGATCCCGCCTCCATCCACTCAGGAGGCAGCAGCCCTCGCAGCGCCAGGATCTGCTTTGTTCCGCTGTTTGGGGCTTTCAGCAGCGCCGCTCGCGGTGCAGGGGAGAGAACGATCCTCCCCTGACCTGTGTTCCCGTCATCCGCCTTCCCGGGTGTTTTACGCAGGCAGAGGCAATGATTTTAATGTCCCAGTGAACAAGCTGTCGGGATGCATCAGCCTCAAAGGGCAGACCTGATTCAGGGCTGGCTTCTCCTCCCAGGCGCTGCCTGGGCAAGGAAAACCAATTCCAGCTCTGCGCACACACACACACACACACACGCACACATGTGCCGCTGGTGCCTGTGATTTTCCAGCCTTTTTAACTAAAAATCCCTGAAAACCCCAGTGCTGAGGAGGGGGAGGCGGTGAGGCCGGGGCAGGGGGGTCGGGGAAGAGGCACCGGTGGGCAGGCGGAGCGGGTGGCCCCGCGGGCAGAGCCGGGGTGACGTGATGGGACCTGAGCGCTCCGGAGCCCCGTCAGGAGCCTGGGCTGAGATGAGCTGAGAAAAGCCATGAGCGGAGCTGACATCTGCCCCCTGGGCGGGTACCTAATGAGCGGAGACATTGTCCATTTGGGGAGACGAGGTAAAGTTAAAAGATTTCCGAGCTGACACCTGGCAGCCTCCATCGGTATTCCGGGTGAAACAGCAAGGGAAGGAAAACGGAGACCGGGGCAGGGGGGGGCTGAAACCGGTCATTCCCGGGCTCCACAGGGGTGGGTGAGCTGGAGGGGGACAGTGCTGGCATCTCAGCATCTCATCTACGCTGCCCAAATCTCCCCTATTTGTGATTTTCTGCCGGGTTAGAAGAGAAACTGGTGCTTTCTGGGAGGTGGGAGGGGTCTGGCAGGGTCCCATGTGGCCCCATGCCCGACCAAAAGGCAAGCAGCATGGCAAGGAGAGCATTCCTGGGTCCAGCAGCACATCAGACCTGCTCTCAGCTGAGATCTGGGCACGGGCTCTTGTGTCCCCACAGCCCCCACACCCTGGGAGCCGGGTGGCACTGAGCAATGCCCCAGCCCCCAGCATCACCCTCCCGCCACTTCCACAAACCTAGTTCAGTCAATCCCTATAAATCCAGCCTCCCTAAGCCCACTTGTCACCAGCTCTTCCCTAACCCACCTCCAGCCTCTTCGCTACCCACCACCTTCAACGGGTGCCTGGTGACAAGACGGGAGTGACGGAGCAGGAGAAGGGAGAGCCCTGGGTCGCCTCTATTGCCTTCCAGTTTTCCCCCTTGGGAAAACCTGGCTCTGAAAGCGCTTGTGAGCCACCAAACACCCCCATTTCCCCCCCAGAGCCCCAGCAGAGTGGGAAAGCCCACACTGAGAGGCTCTCCTCCCCACTCGCCTGCCGGCTTTCCCAAAGTTCAAGTAAGTGGATTTATAGGGAAGTCATCTCCTTGGGACTCTCCTGGATGAAAGGGGAGATCCTGAAGCATCCTCAGTGCCTTCCACCAGCCTAAAAAGCAGCTTAAAACACCTGCCGTTGCTCCACATGGTTTTCATCAGCTCCATCAACACCCTTGGGTTTAAACCCCACTTCAAGCACGATTTTCACCTGCTCCAGGGATTTTTGCTCCTTTCCAACAGATACAGCCAGAAATGCCCAAAACAGGGTGCAACCCTTTCCCTGGGATAGGAAACGGCAGCTGGGCTCTGGCTGCTCCTCCCTGGCACCCGCTGACCCGCTGGGCTCGAGCAGATGGAGCAGCCACAAATCCCCCCCTAAGCCAGGGAAGGGACTAATCTCCTAGAGGACAAATCGGTTGGCGAGGGGGGGAAGCTCGAGACTTCACCTTTTCCTCCCTCCTCAGGCAAAGGCACACCCAGCAGGGGTCCCAGAGGGCTCCCAGCATCCCTGAGGGCAGAGGAGGAAGTGCAGGGGCTTTGGGTACCTGCTGGAGGCCTGGTTTGGGGACAAGCACTTAGGTCCCAGCAAGCTAAGCCTTACATGCCCTATGCAGGGAGACACGGCAGCTGGTGTGTCCTTGAAAAAAAAACAAAACACATCTGGTGAGCTCTTAAAACCTCTGAAGTTTTCGTGCTCCACAAAAGGCTGAAGTTTCTTTCAGACTCAGAGGTCCTTGGTGGGCACAGGAAGCCCAGTGGACACACAGCCTTGTCCTGCTCCTGGGGCCACCCACAAGCAGCCAACTCTCTCTGCCTCATTTTCCTTCTGCACCACAGGCCGTGGGGAGCAAGAGGATCAGCAAATTTGGTGCCACCCCCTGTTCTTCTGGGTTGTCTTGTTTTATCCTTTCTTCCCTCCCTTGCTTAAGGGCTGGAAAACTCCTCCTGCGTGCTGTCAAGGGATAAATGTCTCACCAGATATCGTCAGCTCTACTCAGAAAACTCCGAGGTGGGAGAGCTGATGAGGACAGGCACAACAGCTCTCAGAAATGCTTGGAAGGGGAACGCTGCAGCCCAGGGAAAGGATGGAGAATGCACAGGCTGGGACGTGTGGCATGTGGGTATGGACTGCACCCCAGTTCTTGGATGGAGGAGCACAGATGGCCAGCAGAGCCTGGTGAAGCCCTGGATGAGGTATAACACCCACCAGCATGGCACAGCGTCCCCCTGCCCCTTCCCTGGGGAACCAGACCTCCCTGGCACATGGCAGTTTCAAGGCCTTGAAACTCATCCATCCCCGTGTCCTCGAGGGGGAATTTTAGGAAAATCCCCAAATTTTCGTCGGGAATCCCCAGAAAAACATGTTTTCCAGGTGGGGAAACTGAGTCAAAGAGGAAACACCCATGGAGAGGCCTAACCATTGCCTTGACATAATCAATCCAGTAAAAGCCTTTAAATAGGGAATCATTTCCATATTTTAAGCAAATCCAGAGGGACAGCGAGTGAGCATTTCTGAAGGTCTCTGGTCCAGCTCCTGCCCAGAGCAGGGTCACTCCAGAGATGGATTAGGCTGCCTGGCATGAAATAATTCCACTCTGAAACCTCAACACTTCTTCCAAGCCCTCCCTTTTCTGCCTGCACAAAAAGGGAGGAGATGTTCCCCGGATGCCCTCACCCACCGTCATCACCGAAAGTCCTCATTTTTACCCCTTTAAGGAGCACAACAGGTAGCAGGGACCTCACCATAGATCATCCAGCTTCCCAACATCGCCTGGATAAAAGGGCAATACCCCATGGTGGTCCCCACAGTGACTATGTCCCCATGCCCATGGTGGTGTCCCTGTGCCCATAGCAGTGTCCTCATGCCCCCCATGTACACGGTGGTGATGTCCCCACGCCTACACTGATGTTCCTGCACCATGGTGGTGGTGTCCCTGTGCCTGCTGTGGTCACACACCCCCACTTGGAAGCACAGAGCCGCTCTGGAATGGCCTTGTCACCAGGCCTTGTGTCACCTGTGGCAGGGAGGAACACACCACCATCAGACAGGAGTCCCCTGGACAGCTGTGGACCCACGGTTGGGTCATTCCTGCCTCCTTACCCCCAGAGTCGGTTCCCCGCGCAGCGCGGCGTGGAGGCACATCTGGCAGTGATGGGAAGGTGGAGGTGCAGCTGGATAGGTGGCTCTTTCCCTGGGGAATAAAGGGTGGAGAGTCAGGCTGTTATGGGGCAAAAGCAGCCTCCAGATAATGCGTCCTGATGCCCCCCCACAGCAGGTTCCTATTCCAGCGACACCCACACAGGCGCTTCAGCATCACCCAGCACCCATGCTGCAGATGTCATCACCCCAATTCCCTGAGGATTCTCTAAGGACAAGCAGGTCCTAGACGAAGCTTTTCCCAATCCAGCTGATCAGAGCCCTCCAGGGCTCTTGGATTTTCAGGAAATCATCACCTTGTGCTGGGAAAGTGGGGACAAGAAGGTTTGCTCCTTGGTGGCAGGGATTCATGAGTCATCCTCCAGCCACTGCCCTTGAAACAGAGCCAGAAAAGCTTTTACCCAAAGCAGCCAGCAATAGGATACCAGAGCTGGAGCTCCAGGATTTAACCCTTTCCTGGGAGAAGCTGCCTGGCTGCCCCCCCCATGCAGATCCTTTCTTCTCCTCTGGTCAGTGCTGAGTTTCCCCACTGTGTGCACCCACCAGGTTGGTGGATGTGATGCCACCACTCCCCTGGCAAGGTCGGGGAGGGGGACGTGCCACGAGACCCCAGTGCTGACTAACTGGACTAACTGGGATTGGAAACACATGCCCCCCACCTGGGGAATGGCATTTCTCTTCCACATGTCCCATCACAAAGCCTGCCCAGCAAACAGGACAATGTTTGGGGTTCACCAAAGGAAAAAAAAAAAAAATTAGGTGGAAAATTTAAAGCACTTTGTTTTGCTGCTTTGTGGGGGCGGGGGGGGAGGGGAAGCTCTTGATTTGTGCACTCCTGAGCCTTTGCTTCATTTAGGAACCTGCCAACTATCCACAGTTCCAACAGGATCCCCATTGATCAGTGTGCCAAATTTGATGGGATTTCCCCAAAATAGGGGGAACCAGCTAGCTGGAAAATCCCCTATTCCCTCCTTGACAGAAAACAGGCACTTGGGGAGGACAGGGGGGAATTTCTGTGTTACGGGGAGCATTTCTCCCTTGCAGGCAGACAGAGAGGTGCCAGCACCCACCTTTCCTGCCAGCCTGATGAAAATGGACCTATTTCTGCAACGTGGAAATGTGGGAGCCTCAACCCATGGCTGTGCCAGTGGGCATGAGCATCACTGAGCTGGGACAGGGTAGGAGGATGAAGGATGCTCCTTGCCCTGGGCTGGGAGTGATGGGTCCATCCAGGGACACCATACATGCAAGGCTGGCTGCAACAGCCCAACCTCCCTGTGCAGGGCCCCAGACAAACCCAGGCTCTCCTGGGGGCCACTGTAAAGAAAAAGGAAAGGTGCTGGGAGTTATACTGGTACCCACTAACCACAGCCCCATGGATCCAGGGCTCTCCACGGGGAGCCAAGCATCATTTGACCCACCCCAGCAGCCTGGCAGCAGTTTTGGCCCCTGCACGGACCTGCCCTGGACGTTTAAATCAAGCTCAGACAGGGATTTCCCCCTCTTGCATCTTCCCACAGGCCACTGTGGAAACGCTCCTAGAAAGCACGGATCAGGTCACAGAGATTTTGGGTGCTTTCTTCACCTCCCACGGGGCTCTCATCTGCTTCCTTACAGTCTGCACTGGGGGCTGCTATCCATCCTCGCCACCCGTGGGGATCCCTGGCCAAATCTCAGCCCACCCAAGGTGCTGGCTGCAGTGTCCAGCGTGTCTCCCACCAGGACCACCCGCTCCCTTTCTACTGCATCCCTCAGGATGCACAGATGTCACTCCTCTCACAAGGCTGAGGAGCATGAACCGCCTGCAGCTGGAGGCCTGCAAATCCCGGGGCACCTGCCCCGTGCCACCTGGGGCTGAGCTGCCCCGCCTGTCCTGGCTTCTCTGGGCACAAAGGGCCAGGGGAACACCCTGCAGCGTTCCCGGGGGGCCATGCAGCATCCACGTGGGGTGGGGACAACTCTGCAGCACAGCCGATGCTGGAGGAGATGCTGCACAGGGCTGGGCTGCGGCAAGGTCTCACCCAGACCCCGGGGAGGAGATGGGCCATAAATGCTGCCCCAGGGGCGGGATCTGAATAAACTGAGCTCTCCAGCCAGCTCCATGTGGAATAGGGTTGATGAAGACTGATGGCTCCAGTAGGGAGGGGTCAGCAACCCCAGCGCAGGGCATCATGTGCTCCCTCGAGGTACACACTGAGGAACCAGCCCAGTGATCTAGTGGGTGGCACCCGTGCCCATAGCAAGAGGGGTTAGAATCAGATGGTCTTTAAGGTCCCTTCCAACCCAAACCATTCCGTGATTCCATGATTCTAATTCTGGAGGAAGGACACAGAGTCCTGGCTGGGGAAACGGGCTCCCTGGAGATGAGTAGCCCAGCCACAGGGGAAGTTTGGAGGCCTGGGACCCCCTCCTCCCCCTGGCACTGCAAATACACTGGGGCTGTAATTGCACTGGTGGGGCTTGGTGACCAGCACGCCCAGCACTCTTAAACGACCACAGTCTGAAACCGGTGGGACCCAGTGGATGCTCACACCCAAAAAACAGTAGCCAGGGGGTCAGGAACACCCACCAGACTGGCACTGGTGGGACCTCATGGGATGTTCCCTCCCAAAAGCCATGCAGCATCCCTGCCGTCGCCCCTCCCCACGCACACTCCTCCCTGCAGTGGCGAGTGGGGGTGTTTGGAAAGCCGCTCCCCTTGGAGACCCCCTACTTGTCCCCAGGTGGGGACAGCACTTCGGGCTTGTTTCGGCAGTGCCAGGGAGCATCCCAAAGCCGGGAGCCAGGGACCGAAAAACTCCAAGCAGCCTCGAAGAGCCGCCCAGCCGGGGCGGTGGCAGCGCACGGGAGGAACCCCTGGGGACGGGTGGACACGGGGGACTTGGGTGGGTGGGTGCACGCCCCCCGCTTCCCGGAGTGATGCCGCACCGGGAGCCGCCTCGTCCCGCTGCTCCCACTACCACACTCATCCGCATCTCCGCGTGGGGGACCCTCCACCCCCGCTCCAGGTACCGGGGCAGCCCCTCTGGCACCGGCAGCTCCGTCCCGGGGAAGGAGAAGCCCTACCTGTGTCCGGACGGAGCCACGGGCGGGCGGACGGACTGAGGGAGGGCTGGGGCAGAGCGGGGGAGCGGCAGGGGCGGTGGCAGCCGGAGCCCGCCGGGTGCGCCCAGCCCGGCCCACAGCCGTGCCCGGCCCCCCCGGCTCTGCCCGGCCCCCCGACTTCCTGCCCCTGCCCCGGCCCTTCCCTTCCCAGTCCCAGCCCCTGCAGCAGTCTTTCCCTTCTCGTGGTCCTGGTCCAGCCCCTGCCCCATCCTAAGACTTTCCTTTCCAGCCCCTGCCCCAGGCATTCCCTTCCCTGCATCAGCCCTTCCCTTCGCCACCCCTTGCCCCAGTCTCTGCTTCTTTCCCTTCCCGCCCCAGCCCGAGCCCCAGCCCTTGTCCCTGCCCCTAACCCTACCCCAGCCACTCTCCTACCCCAGCTGTTGCCCCTGTCAGGTCCCAGCTCCTGCTCCTGCCGCATCCCACGCCCCTGTCCCTATCCAAACCCCTGCTCCCGTCCCTTACCCAGTCCCTGACCTCCCCTTGTCCCTGCCCTTCTCTGGCCCACCTCTGCCCCTGCTCCAGCCCCTGCCCATGTCTCAGACCCTGCTCAAGCCTCAGACCCTGCTCAAGCCCCTGTCCCTGTCCCTGTCCCTGTCCCTGCTCCTAAACCTACTCTACTTCCGCCCCAGCCCCTCCACTGCCCTCCCCCTACTACAGCCCTTAAACCTGCTCTGTTCTGTCCCCACCCAGCCCCCGCCCTGGAACGGCTGTGTGGGGGTCACAGGTGACACTGCTTAGGGTGACTGCCCCAGTGCGGTGGCAGGGGCGTTGCCCAGATGCACAGCATCACTCTGGACCCCCACCCTGGGGCGTTCTTGCACCCAGATCCTGCTGCATACAAGGAAGGGACCTTACCCTGCCACCATCCTGGCGATCAGGGATGGAGGCACAGATCCCACTCGCCCGGGAGAGGTGCAGGGTGGGGACAGAGAGCTGTCGGACACGTCAGCCGTGGTCTGGCCACCCTCCTCGGGAGCAGTTCGGGGGCTCAATGGGACTGGAAGCCTCTGGGCAGGAATACCCCAGGCTGCCTGGCCCCCTCACAGCCTGGGCGGGGGCGAGGAGGGGTGTGTGTGTGTTTGTCTGTGGGTGTGTGTGTGAGGTGCGGGGTGTGTGACAGTCTCCGGACATCTGGGATCCTGCTGCCGCACTTCCAGGCGGGAACATATAAATATTTCAGCGGTATAGCCGAGCCCTGTCAGGTTGCATTTGCTTCTGGCAGGCTGAGTGCTGGGAGAGGGGGAGGAGAGGCGGGGAGAGAAGATGCTCTTGGATGATGCTCTCTCAAAATGCGTCATCTCCCGGCAGACGGGGCATCAGCTCCGGGGCCCGATTCTCTAGGAGCGCCACCTCCACTTGGCTTCCCTCTACGGATGCTCTTCCCTTCGGGAGAACTGCAGGGCCGTAGTTTCTGATGGCCGGACTCACCCCATAAGCAAATCCTGGGGGCTACTGCCAGGCTGGGCGGGAGCGGGGGGATGAAAATATTCAGGAATTCGCTTGGAGCACAGCAGGCAGCGGCGCGTCCAGGATGTGGCACACCCCAGACTGCCCCCCGCCCCCCTTAAAAAAACAGTAAAAGGGGGACACAGAGATAAATTCAAGCAGCTCAGGGGAGTTACATCAGTGGAGGGAGCCGAGGCGGGGAGAGGGGGGAGGCAGCGTCCTCCCGGGCAGGCCACAGGAGGCGGGCGGGGAGCTAACCACGGCCGAGCGGAGCTGGGGAAGGGGGCGTCCTCCCTCGCCCCGATACCTTCCGAGGCTGATTTGCCCCTCTATCAGACACGCAGCCGCCGGCGCGGCTCCCACGCGGTGATGGGCGAGACCCCTCCCTCTCTGCCAGCTCCTCCTCTTCCTCCCTCCCGCTGCCTTGTGGAGCTTGTGGTCCCCGCGCTGCCCCGCATGTGGGGCATGACTACATTTCCCGAGGGCCCTTCCCCACGCTCCTCCTCCTCCTCCT
>NW_020956197.1:358933-398204 GCF_003031625.1 Empidonax traillii
GACACGCAGCCGCCGGCGCGGCTCCCACGCGGTGATGGGCGAGACCCCTCCCTCTCTGCCAGCTCCTCCTCTTCCTCCCTCCCGCTGCCTTGTGGAGCTTGTGGTCCCCGCGCTGCCCCGCATGTGGGGCATGACTACATTTCCCGAGGGCCCTTCCCCACGCTCCTCCTCCTCCTCCTCCTCCTCCTCCTCCTCGTCTGCAGGGCTCGCCGTGAGCGCGGCGAGGGCAGCGCGGGGGAGCCCCGGCGCTCCGGCCCGCAGCCCCCATGCCCGCCGCCCACCAGGTACGGGGGGCGCAGGGGGGCCGGGAATGGGCCGTGCCCCCCCGGGGTGCCCGCGGCTTCGGCAATGCGAACGCCGCCGGGATGCTGGGGGTGTGGGGTTGCCCCCAGGGTAGTGCCCCGTTTTTGGGGGGAGCTGGTGCCGCGCACCCCCCGCCCCGACACCCTGCTCTACCGGGTGCACCCCAAACCACCCCGCAGCGCCCATCCCTCGGCTGCTTGGGATGGGGGGGGGGAGAGGGGGAGGTAAATAGGTGCCCGCACAGCGGGCGAGGGTGTGTTTTTTGGGGAGCTTCCCACGCCTTGTTTTAGGGAAGGCGCTTCAGGGCTCGCGCACCCCAATTCTGCTTGGCAGCTCCCCGCAAAACACGATCGTGCTTTGGCAGCTTCACTTGTGTGTCACCGACGCGCGGCTGGAGGGGGAGCATACCTCGACTTCCCCCCCCACTACCCCCAGGGCTGTCCCCTCCGGACTGTGGTGGCCGTGGCTCCGCGGGAAGCTTGAGCCTGAGCTCGGCGACCCACGCCGCCCGTGGCCCAGGTTGACAGCGGCATAGCGTGACAGTGATCCATGTCAAGGTCACACTAGGATAACCCGGCGATAAGCAGGTTCACACAGTGATAGCGGCCCGTGGTCTGCTCATCTCCCTCCCCTTCCTTACCCCTCTCCCCGCTACTCCCTCTCCCTTTTCCACTTCCTCTTCTCCACTCTTCCTGGCTTGCACCAGGGATGAAGGATGGAGCGTTCCCTGGGACTCAAGCCCGCTCACCTTGAGTAGGCAGCTCCATGGATATTCCGGAGAGGGTGGAATTGAGACCAGCCAGACGGATTCTGGACTAGAGTCCCTCCATGTGTGGGGACACACCTGCTGGGAGTTAAGAGCCAGTGCTCCTGGCACTGGAGCAGCTTCACGGAGCTGCATCCTGGGTTTAGTGCTGTTGGTTTCCTTTGGGACAGGGATGAATGTGTGTATCCATCCTGGATGGACATGACAGAAAATGGGGTGCAGAGGGTGGCAAACATGCCATCGGGGGCCTGGCACACGTGTCAGGGGCCAACCCACAGGGAGTGGCTGCTACAGGTGATGTCCACAGCCCAGCTTGGGGACAGGCAGGCGATGGGGCAGAGTCCAGGCACGGACTGGCAGTGGCCCCGCATGGTATGGAGCTGGGGTGAGCATTTGAGGGGGGCTGAGCCCCTGATCCTTGCTCCTTGCCCTTCCTGCCACAGCAGGGGAGCCAGTGCTCCAACCAGTGCCTGAGCCAGTGCTGGCTCACTGGCTGGCAGTGAGTGAGCACCAAATCCCTGCCCTGCTCCCCAGGGATCTGTTTAAGAGGTGGGGGCTGTTTGCCCAGCCGTGAGCTCTGGGACACGTGTTCTGGCGATGCTCAGGCTCCAGCACTGAAATCCCATGGGAATGCCCCTGGAGCAGTGAGTCCTCAGTGGGGCAAATGGGCACTTTGCTTCCCACTGCTGCTTTTTTTTGGTTTCAGTCACAGCTTTCCCTGGCTAGTGTTCCTGTTAGTCATGTGTGTTATGTGGCAGCATGGGGAGGCTCCAGAGGTGAGCCTCCCAGTCTCACCTCAAGGGGAACACAGGCTGGGACCATGGACTTGTTTTCTAGTGACTGTGATTAGTTGTTCTGCAATTAGCAGGGTAATCAGGTTTCTAGACCTTGGATTGGCACACGTGGAATTTTATGGCGTGAAAAGTACCCTCGGTGACCTGTTGTCAGAGTGGGGAACACCCAGTCCAGGCCTTCTCCAGTCACTTCCCTCATCCCGTGACTGCTAATCAAGTCTCCTGGCACTGCCAGGTTTCCTGCAGCCAAACCTCAGGATTTGAGCTTTTAATCCTTCTCTGGGCCATGAATCTCGTGGCATTTTGCATTCTCCCCAGGCTGGGCATCGTGTCCCGCCGGGAAGAGCCAAGGGGCAGCCACTTGCCTGTGGCCCAGCCAAAGTCCTGCCAACTGCCCAGCTACTGTATAACGCAGCGGCCCCATGCCCAGTGTGCACATTAACTCGCTTCCACAACCGGCACAGTCCCAGTGGCTCCTGCCCTTCCCCTCCGGAGCATCCCCGCCATGGAGCATCTGCATCCCCCTGGGTCAGAGCTCAGAGGGAAGCATTGCTTAAGGAAGCGCTAACTCCCCGCCCCCCCGCCCAGCTCTTAAAAGGGAGGAAGAGGAGGTGCTGGGATCTAAGGATGCCCCACTGTGGATCCAGGTGCTCCGTGCATCCAAGGCTCCGGATGCACGTGATTTACAAAATGCCGCCTGAAATGACCCCCCCCCCCCCCTTGCCCTTGGCTTTTTGCACAGCGAGACGCACGGCCGCTTTTCTTCTTCCCAGAACACCTCCTGTGGAGAAGGTAGTGGTATTTATTTGCCTTTGCGATTCTGGAGGAATTTTGATCCCTTGCCAAACGCTGCTTTTTCCCCAGAAACTGCAGTGCCGTGGTTTTCCATGCATTCGAGAGAGCCTGCGGACAGAGAGGGGCCGCCTGGTCCGACGAAGCCCGCGTAGCTGATGGCTCCCAGGATAACGCTGCCGTCCTGCTGCAGGGCCATGCCCAAGAAGGATGATGGTGCTAAAAAGTCGGTGTCAGAGACGGTGCCGGACCAGCGCTGGAAGCTACAAGTCTTCTACCTCTGCTTCTACGGCTTCATGACGCAGATCCGGCCCGGGGAGAGCTTCATCACCCCCTATCTCCTGGGGCCCGACCGGAACTTCACCAAGGCAGAGGTGAGCCGTGGGCACCCTGTCCCCCACCCTGGTGTCCTCCTTTCCAGCCATGGTCACCACCCTGGGGCTGCCCCGAGCATCCCTCTGTGGTTCTGGGTGCACCGGGGAGTCACGTGCTGGGCATGGTGGTGGTGTGTGGTGACTCGTGGTGGTGCTTTCTGGGGGGGTAAAGGTGGTGAGAGGTGGGTCCCTGTCTCCCTTGGCTGTGAGATCACCCTGTCTCCTAAGTCCCAGGCTCAACTTGCCGTGGCATAAGACCTCATGCCCAGGCTAGTAACTGATTTTGGGGGGTGAAGCTTGATCCCTGCCCACCTGGGCAGCCTGTTAGATGGCAGGGGGTTGCCCACTAGGGAGACTTTCCGTGCTGACACTGTGCACCGCTGGGCTGCTGGCAATGATGGGGTTAGACAAGGAGGGGCCACATGTCATCGTCCCTCAACCAAGGGATGCTGGCCCCGGTCCCAGCCGGCTGCTGTGTCCGTGGGAACGCTGTGTCCCCGCGCAGGAGGGGGCTGAGGCTCAGCCAGACCCCCAGCCTGGAGCACGCTGCTGGCCACATTCGTCCCCGGGGAGGTGCTGCGATGGAGGTCAGCAGCTGGTGCCCACACAGACCACATCCCTCCAGGCTGGGGGGCAACCCCAGGGATGTAACCAGTGCTGAGCCCCTCCTTGCCTGCATGGCAGGTGACCAACGTGATCACGCCGGTGCTGTCCTACTCGTACATGGCCGTGCTGGTGCCCATCTTCCTGCTGACGGACTACCTGCGCTACAAGCCAGTGCTGGTGCTGCAGAGCCTGAGCCACATCTCCATCTGGCTGCTGCTGGTGCTGGGCACCTCCGTCCCGGCCATGCAGCTGATGGAGTTCTTCTACGGCATCACCATGGCCGCCCGCATCGCTTACTCCTCCTACATCTTCTCCCTCGTTGCCCCGTCCCGCTACCAGCGGATGGCCAGTTACTCCCGCTCCGCCGTCCTCATGGGTGTCTTCACCAGCTCGGTGCTGGGCCAGCTCTGTGTCACCTTGGGCGGCGTCTCCTTCCTCACGCTCAACTACGTCTCCTTGGGCTTTGTCAGCTTCGGCCTCGTCCTCACCCTCTTCCTTGAGCGGCCCCGGCGCAGCCTCTTCTTCAACCGGCCGGGGACAGCCGGTGACGGGGCTGCGTCCACGGAGCTGGTCAGGATGGCCGAGGGGGATGGCGGTGGGAGGGCGCGGGGCTGGCGGGATGCGGTGCTGTGCCGGATGCTGCGGGAGGTGGGGGCGCTGGCCAGGCAGCCCCAGCTCCGCCTCTGGTCCCTGTGGTGGATCTTCAACTCAGCTGGGTACTACCTGATGCTGTACTACGCGCACATCCTCTGGAATGAGATCTTTCCCACCACGGACAACCGCCGGGTGTACAACGGAGGGGTGGATGCGGCCTCCACGCTGCTGGGTGAGCTCGTGTGGGATGGGGACACTGGGGATGTGGGGGGGGGGACACCCTCATCCTGCTGCACCCTCTGGGAATAGCTGGGGAAACATGGAATGTGGGGGATGCCCTTTATCCCTCTACATCTCCTGGGAACGACTGGGGACAGTGTCCCTTAGGAATGGTGGTCCTTACGGAATGTTTGGGGGTGGTAGGGGGTGGTCTGGCTTTGGGGATGACCTGATCATCACTGGGCTGGGTCCCAGCCTAGGCCAGGTGGCCCCTGAGGTGCTCACAGCATCCCTCATCCCTCCCCAGGAGCCATCGCCTCCTTCGCTGCTGGCTTTGTGAAGATCCGCTGGACGCTGTGGTCAGAGCTGGTGATCGGAGTGGTGACGGCATTCCAGGCAGGGCTGCTCCTGCTCATGAACTCCACCACCGACATTTGGTTGTGCTATGTTGCCTACGTCCTCTTCCGTGGCTCCTACCAGTTCCTGGTGCCAATTGCCATGTGCGTGGAGCCCCTGGGGATCTGCTCCCACCCCGGCAGCCGGGTTGATACCAGGGGTTCACCAGTGCTCCCATTTTTCCCAGTTTCCAGATTGCTACCTCCCTCTCCAAAGAGCTCTGCGCTCTGGTCTTCGGGGTCAACACCTTCTTTGGCACCGTTCTGAAGACCATTATCACCGTCATCGTGGCCGACAAGAGGGGCTTGGGCTTATCCGTGCATCCCCAGGTAGGGATGGGGGGAGTATCTAGGATGGAGGTGGTCCCTGAGAGGCGTGGGATGAGGGCAAGGCTTCAATTGTTGCTCTTTCCCCCACCTCCCTCTCTTCCAGTTCTACGTGTATTTTGGTTACTTCGCACTCCTGGCTGTGATCTACCTGCTGGCGGCTGTGGGTGTGGGCATCCGGCACAGCCGCCGCAGGCAGCCGGCGGAGCCAGCCTTGGCCAAGGAGCTGTGCCAGCTCCCCGTGGAGATTCCAGCACAGGAGAAAAGCCCCGAGGCAGGCACCGTGCGAGCCTGAGCGCTGGCTCCCGAAGTGAGCATCATCATCATCATCATCATCATCATCACCACCGTGTGCTTGTTCTCCTCTCCCACTGCTGGTGCTCCGTGCTGGCCCGCTGAGGATATAACTCTCAGGACGTTTTCTGCTGCAAGGAGACAGGGCTGTGCCCCCTTCCCCATCCCCAAACACAAAGCACCATGGGAGGATACCACACAGGGACACGGATGGGGACCCCCTGCCGCTGCATCCCCCATCATGGCACGGAGCCAGGCTACAAGAGGATGTTTCTTTATTCAGTGCCTTTAGAAAATGGTTTATAGGACACAACCAACAACAAAAAAATAATATAAAGATCCACAGGCTTTAAATTGCATTAATTACACAAAATACAGTAGACTGTAAGAAATAGAGACCGTGTGACTCGCACAGCTTTTATGGTAATAATTTCCATACAATAACAAAAAAAAAAAGCTAGTAACAGATTTCTCTTTTTTTCTCTCTCTCTCTCTCTCTTTTTTTTTTCTTTTTTTTTGGTATTTTTTTTTTTTTTAGCACCTTGGATTTGCCCACACCAATTCCAACCAGTTTTTTGCTGCGCCTTTACCGTAGAAGCCCAGCAAAGGTGGCATGGGGAGGGGGGGTTGGCAGTGCCTGCCCTTGGTATCACACGTGCTCAACACACACACGCACGTAAACACACGCCAAGGGCACGCTGGCCACACATCGGGGCCACCCCTTCAGCCCAGTACTTGTGCTGGACTGCCTGTGGCTGTTCCTGGGCTGCACGGGCATGGCCAGGAGTCCCAAGGGTGTGTGGAGGGGATGGGGGAGACCAGACCACCACCAGAGCTCTGCTGGCTGGGAGGTGGAGGTGAGGATGACAACACGATGGTCCTTACCTGGGAAGGACAGAGACCATCTGGGGGAGTCCCAGCACTGCCATGGGACAGTCCCTTGGGTGGGATGCTGGGGTTTTGGCTAGAGAAGACCTCATGGCCCCAGCAGCAGAGATTTGGGTCCGAAGCCAAGCTCCTAGTGAGGACAGTATGGAGCTGGGGTGCTGGTCAGGGAGCCCCCGCCCAGGGAGAGCACCTGACATGGCAGCACTGAAATCTCCCTGCCAAGCATCCTCGAGCCAGCCACCCCGAAAAGAGGATCTGAGCAGGTGGGGGAACAAGCTGAAGTGGTTAAATATTAGGAGTTAGAAGAGAAGTGAGGGGAGGAGGAGGAGGAAGAAGGCAGCCGGCCCATGGCTGCCCTGCCCCGGGTGGGACCCAAGCCCCTGCCGATCCAGGGCAGGGGCCACGGCAATACTCTTTGGCTTCAGGTCTGTGGGAGAAGAAAACCCTGCGGGGTGAGAGCAGGCACGTGGAGGGAGCTGAGGGCCCCAGGGGTGCCGGGGTGCAGGGTCCCCGCCCCTCCTGGGGAGATGGGGGTACCCAGGGGATGGGAGGGCGGATGTCACTTTTTGGCGGCAGTCATGAAGCTGTTCTCGATGCAGAGGACGATGAAGGCCTGCTGGCAGCTGCTGGCCACCTGCTCCAGCAGTTTTCCGGAGGTCAGTGAGGAAGCCTGGCCGGTGACGGCGCGCTCCTCCGTCCGCCACGTCTCGCAGTAGCTCTCGGGCAAGCGCCGGCCCTTGGCATCCGAGCCGTGCCACACGCTCTTCTGTGGCCTGGAGGGATGAAAGGTGGGGAACTGCTGCTGCTGCTGCGCCCCCCACGCTCCAAACCCCGTTTCCCCATTGCTCAACCCCGAACTCACCATCCCGCATCCCGCAGGACATCCCGGCCGTCGAAGGAGAGGATGCGGGCGCCGGCTCTCAGCGGAGCCCCGCTGCCCGTGAAAAGGGCCTCCCAGTTGTTGAAGAGCACTTCGTCCTGGTGGGAAGAGTCAGAAAATGGGGGAGGGTTAGCCCTGCCTTCACCCCGAGAGCATCTCAGGAGATACAAGCCCCCAGGAGCCTCCGGGAAGGGGATGCTTCGTGGATGAATGAAGGGGCTTTGGGATGCTCTGCATCCAACCTACCCGGAGATTGACGATGGGGACAGCGGCGCGGTCAGCCCTGCGCACGATGCTGTAGAGATCCTGCAAGCGCGAGGAGAGGAAGGCGCGGAACGTGCCGGCCAGCCCGACCTGCCGGGCTTGCTGGAAGCACTGGAAGTCGGCGCCCCGGATGCCGCGCATGCCTCCGCTGAGCGGGGTGTTCAGGGCCACCAGGTGAAGCTGCCAAGAGGGGACAGCAGGGCTTGAGGGACGCGTGGCTTTGGCCACCATCATCGCCTGCCCTCGGCCGGCACGTGGCACTCACAGCGGGCTGGAAGTCCTGGTGCACGTGGGCGGCCACGGGAGCTGGATCTGGCCGGCGGTGGATGTAGTAGCTGTTGAGAAGCTCATGCTGGTGGTGGAGCAGGGGTTGCTCGGGCAGGCGGTGCTGGTTGGCCACCACCTCGTCCCCACGCCAGGGCCGGGCGGTGGGTGGGGGGACGTGGTTGCGGAGGGGGTGCAGGGGCCCGCGGGGCTGGGTGCCGGCGTAGTGGAGGGTGGGTGGCTTGTCGTACACCTCGTTGTCCTGAGGAGCGGGAGACAGGCTGAGAGGAGGGCGGTGGTGGTGCCCCAGGCGGGGATGGGGATGGAGGGGGTCGGGGATAGAGATGAAGGTGACTGGAGATGGATAGAGTTGGAGGTGGATGGGGATGAACAGTGATAGGGATGGAGATACAGGTGGTTGGGGTGGATGGAGATTATTGGGGATTTGCTGGGGATGTATGTGGATGAAAGTGGAGATGGTAGGGGATGGGGATTGAAATGGCTGGGGACAGATGAAGAGGATGAAGATGATTTCAGATGGAGATGGCTGAGAGTGGGATGAGGACGTATGAGGATGCAGAATGGGGATGGGGTGAACATGTATGAGGATGAAGGATAGGGATGGAAATGGGGGATAAGGGTGGGCATGGAGAACACAAGGCTCACCAGAGCTGAACTGGGGATCAGGTTGTGCTCCTCCAGCTGCAAGGGCAGGCACGTCAGATCCCAGGTGTCCCCCTCTTCTCTTCCTCGCGCACGGGTGGGGGGACCCCCGGCCATCACCAAGAGTCACCACTAAGCCCCCAGGGCGGTGCTGTCTGCACTCCCCGAGAGCTGAGTGCTGCAACCCGGAACAGGGCTCCCCTCTGGCCACCCCCTACTCACCAGCACCCGTCGGAAGCCCCCGCGCAGGCGGACATAGAGCTCCTGCCGGTCAGTCAGGAAGACGAGGCTGCCCTCGGGCAGCTCGTGGGCAGTGCTCAGCATCACCTGGTACGTCGGCACGGCGCGGAGCTGCGGGCACAGCACGGCGGGTGGAGGGCTCAGGGACCAGCCCTCCGGCCTGCAGGCAACATCCTGCCCAGAGCCCTAACTCACCCCCAGGGATATCCCGCTACTGCCTGGAGGTCCGGGGGGGCCTGGTGGTCCTGGGGGTCCAGGGATGCTGATAGCTGTGGAGGGAGAAGGGTGAGATGTAGAGGGACGCAGCATAGGGAGGGATGCAGAGGTGCAAGAAAGGGCGCATGAGATGCAAGGAAGGATGCGGCGGGGTGCAGAGAGGGATGCTGGGGTACAGGGAGGGATGCAGGGAGGGATGTGGGGATGCAGAGACAGATGCCAGGGTGCAGGAGGGATGTGGGGGGTGAATAGAGGGTTGTGGGAGTGGCAATAGAGGGTTGTGGGAGGGATGCAACCGGACAGGTACTCACCTTGCCTGTGGGGACCTGGGAAGGAGGGTGGACCAGGGGGGCCAGGAGGGCCAGGGGGGCCCTGCCGCCCCTCGTATCCAATGCCAGGGGGACCCTGAGGTCCAGGAGGCCCTGGTGGCCCGACGATACTGTCCCCCTTGGGACCCTAGGCAGAGTGAGAGAACATCTCTTGGAGCAAAGCCCCCAGGGATGCTGCCCCCGCCATGCCCCTTTGCTCCCTGCCCCATGAGGTACTCACCGGCAGCCCGGGGTATCCCTGGGGCCCTGGGGGCCCTGGCAGCCCAGAGACGCTGGGACTGTAGAGTGGGGTGCTGCCCGGCTCACCCTTCTCACCCTTGGGACCTGTGTCCCCCTTGTCGCCCTGTGGGATGGCACAACCTTAGGGTGAGTGGCCAGGGCGCACCCCGGTACCCCAAATCGTGCCGGGTTCCAGCCACCAGCACGCAAAGGCCTTACCCGCAGGTTGGTGCCAAAGTGAGCTGGGTCATAGGGGAAGTGCCCTGTGGAAAGAGGGAAAGGAGAGGAGAGTAGGGATGGGCATGAGGCACCCCTTGCCCACCTCTACATGTGGGGATCGATCACCTACCTGGGGGTCCTGGGGGTCCGGCATCACCTTTCTCTCCCTTTTGTCCTGGGAACTGGTGGAAACCTGTGGGCAGCAGCAGAGATGCCATGTCAGAGCTGCAGCATCCCAGCTCGAAAGGAGCGGGTTTCCCCCCAACCCTGCCTTGCCAAGGTTCCCCAAACTGCCCAGAGAGGGCTCGGAGAAGACACCCCCTTACCAGGAAACGCTGGCAGTGCGGGATGGCTGGAGTCGCTGAAGGTCTGTGGAGATGCAAAGGAAGTGGCTGCAGAGACAGCAGCATCCTTGGGGACCCCCCTCAATGCTGGTGACAGTCCAGTGTGTTAGCCCCAGCCAGGATGTCACCAGAGTATCCTGTGTGCCCTCCAGCCAGGCAGGGGGCACTGGGGGACCCAGTCACCAGCATGTCCATCACGGTGACCGTGTTGTTACTCACGTTGCCACTGTTGTAGGCTATGCTGCCAGGTGGCCCAGGGGGCCCAGGAGGTCCTGGGGGTCCTGGGGGACCCTGTGGAGGGCGAGAAGATGTGTCGGGGTCCCGCAAAGTGGACAGTCCCCACCATGGTGGGGGGGACATCAGGGCCATGCCCTGCTCCAGAGGGCCAACCAGCCCCTCAGAGAGGGAGACATGTGCCCTTTGCCTGAGAGATTGGGGTCCTCAGGGAGACCCTTGTGGTGCTTCCCCCACTCTGCAGGGCCAGCAGCAGGGGGGCTGCAGCAAGTGCTCACCCGCAAGCCCAGCACGTCTGCGGGGTCGCCCTTCTCACCCTTCAGCCCGTTCATGCCAGGACGTCCCTGTGGATGAGCAGCACAGGTGAGCCTCGTCCCCGTTCCCCTGCCAACCCCTAGTGTCACCTCTGGTGCTCCAGAGTCACCTCTGACACCCTGGCATCGCCTCCCCATCCCTCAGGGACACAGCAGGGTTTGGGGCTCAGCAGGTGAAGGACATGCAAACAGGGAGGGGGGACGGGGTGGAGGCGATGGCCGAGGAGACAAACAAACCGGGAGCAGGTCTTACGGGTCTGCCCGGAAAGCCGATCTCTCCTTTCATCCCTGCTCGCCCCTGGGGACCCTGGAAGGGAGAGAAGATGAGGATGAGGATGCTCAACATGGGAGCACCCGCTGTCCCCTTTTGTCCAGGATCATCCTTATCCCTCCCCATGGGACACAAGGGGGATGGTGATGGTGACTTACTGCTGGTCCCATTGGTCCTCGCAGCCCCGGCTCGCCCTGCAGACAATGGAGAGGGAAAGGGCATCACCACCAGGACTACCTGGAAGCTGTCACATGGGGATGTGCCCCTCCCATTCCCGCCATGCCCCCACCTTTTCTCCTTTCACCTTTGCAGTGACCACGGTCCCGTCAGGGCTGATGATGACACCTGGCTCGCCCTTCTCCCCCTGCAAGAGGGGAAGAGGCGTGAGGGGACATGGAGGGGCCAGGCTCCCACTTGTGCCAGGGCTGGTGTCACCAGCAGGACCCGGTGGCCAGGTAGGATAGGGGGCCAGAAGTGTGATCACCCCATGGGGCAGACCACCCCAGGAGCAGTTACCTTCAACCCTGGGGAGCCCTGGGGACCAGTTGCCCCCTGGTCTCCTTTCGGTCCCACTGGACCCTGCAGGGAGGACACAGAGCCCACGTCATTTCCACTCCACCCAAGGCAAACCCCAAACCCCTCCTCCATCACCATCACCCCGCAGCAAAGCGCGGCAGGGCCAGCACCCAGAGCTGTCACCGAGGCCACCCCTGTGGTCCCCAGACAGGTCACTGACTCACCGGGAAGCCGGCGTGGCCTGGCCTGCCCTGCAGAGAGAAGCAGAGATGCTTCTAAGAGCAAATCCCCTCTTTCCAAAAAACAGGGTGCCCTCCTGGTACTGCTGAGGGCTGGGCATGGGTGGCAGGAGGGCACCTACCTCTAGACCAGGAAAAGCCACCAAAGACCTCTGCAAAAAGAGACAAAATGAGACAAAATAAGGTTTTTCACCCCGATATTTGCTCTGCAAGTCAGAGCTCCTGGAGAGGCCTCCCTCGGTCCCCCCCCCCACCATGATGGCTGCTGGGAACACCCCTTCCTCCCCTTGAGTTTTCCCCTCCCCAAGCTGTGCTGAAGCCAGCTGTCACCACTTACATCTTCACCCGAGACAGAGATGACCTGTCCAGGGGGACCGGGTGGCCCTGGGGGGCCGGGCAGCCCCACACCATCCTGTCCTCGCTCTCCCTGGAAGACACAAGCCATCAGCCCTAGGGCCACCACCAGCTGATCCCTGTCCCCAGGGTGGTGGCACCTACCTTCTCACCGGGGCTGCCCTGGTCACCTTTGGGTCCCTGGAAGGAGAAGCAGGCAGGGGTGAGCTTCCTGCTTGGCACCACATGGAACCAGGCTCTGGCTCACAAGAGGAGATCCCCTCCCACCTCCAGCTCAGTCCCACCACTCTGGCTACCCTACTCTTCCTCCAGGGTCCAGGCAGTGAGCCAGGCTGAGACAGTTTTGGGTGGAGGTGGTGGCAAGTGGGGTGGCCAGGTGATGAGGACAGGTCCTAAGGTGCGTGGGCACCCCTGGCACGCAGTGAGCCAGGTCCCAAAGAAGGGAGGGGGAATTTTGGCTGCTGGGGATGGAGCTGCTGCAACCGAGGGTGTCCTGCCAGCAGTGAGGGGGCTTTTGGAACTGGGGGGCTGATGCTCCTACCTGTGGTCCAGGGAAGCCCTCCAGGCCAGGACGGCCATCCACGCCAGGCATGCCAGCATCTCCCTGCAGTGAGGAGTGGGGAAGAGCAGGATGCAGTAGGGAGCATCCAGCCCCAGGCTGGGGAGCAAACCCAGGTGCTGGCACACAGCCCATCCCAATCTTCCTGTGCTCCTTACCTTCGGGCCTGGCAAGCCGGGCTGTCCAGGGCTACCAACCTCTCCCTGCAACGAAAGAGGTGTCAGAGCACCATTCCTACAGGCTGCCTGTAGGTATCCTGCAAGGATGGAGCCAGGGTGAGAAAATGCTGCAAGGCTTCCTCACCTTCAACCCTGGCAGTCCTGGCACCCCCTGGAAGCAACAAGGAGACCATGAGCATCGTGTGATAGCAGGGAATACCCCAGGGAGCCCAGGATGGAGAGGGCAAGAACAGAGCTACCTGTGGCCCTTCAGGTCCGGGTGGTCCAGGGGTGAATGACAGCCCCGAGCCCTCCATGTCACCCTAAGTGGAGGGAGAAGGGGCTGAGCTGCATCTGTCCCCAGCTCCAGCTCATCCCACCTGCAGTGACCACTTACAAATCCAGCCTCGTAGCCTGGCCCTGGTGGTCCTGGGGGCCCAGGGGGCCCTGGCTGCCCTCGGGGTCCCATGGGCCCAGGAAGGCCAGCTAAACCTGTTTCTCCTGGGGGTCCAGCTGGTCCTGGTTCTCCTTTGTTGCCCTGCAAATGGGGACAAGAAGGGGAAAGATGTTGGATGACAGCTGTTCCTGTCTGGAGCCTGCAAGCAGGAGGCAATACATCCCCTCCCAAATCCCCCTTGGGACAGGACACAGATGCTCTCCCTGATGCTCCCCTGTCTTGGGGCTTTGTGGGAAGGGGCACTGCCCAGCTCAGGCATCTTTCATCCCACCAGCTCCCCATGTAATGTCCACAGTGGCCACCAGAGGCTTGTCTAAAGCCATAAATGGGAATAATTTTGCACATGTGGATGGCGCCAACGCTGCAGCAGAACTCAGTGCTTGTAGGCATCCCTGGGCTTTGTGATGGTTCTCAGGGCACCAGGATCAGTCCTTATACCACTGCCACCCCTTCTGCCCCCTGGGTGCTGGCAGAAGGTTAGAATTAAGGTTAAGAAACCTTATTTTTTGAGATTCTTGCCCCCAGCTCAGGCTGCAGTGGATGGGCCATCCCAAGGGGCAGCCTCGTTCCCAGCAAGCCTTTACTTCCACCTCTGGGGATGCGTGGTGGAGAGAGGCTGGAGCAGGCAGGCAAGAGTGAGTGATACACAGTGGGTTGTGGGCACCCCAAACCCCCCTGGCAAACTCTCTTCTGTGCCTTGAAACACCCTGCTTGGCTTCCCTGCCTGCCTCTTGCTGCAGCGGCGTCTGGAGCAAAGCCAAGACAGGGTGGCAGGAGCCTGGAACGCATCCTTTGGGGGGGGTCAGCAGCTCCCTGCACCCTTGAGCTATGGGAGCTCCCTGATCTGGGAGAAAGCCAAATACCAGCATCCCCCTCTCCATTCCTGTGCAAGATGCATCCCCCCCAAGCAGCATCCCTGCCTCCTCCAGTATGCAATGGGTGGGGGACTCCCCCAAAAACCCCAGCCCAGGCACAGTACCTTGGGTCCTGGTATGCCGGGGAGGCCGAGGTCACCCACGTCACCCTTGGGAGGAGGAGAAGGAGGGAGAAGAGGTTGTGAAGAAGCTGTCCAGCTCCAGGCAGGAGCACAGTGGTGCTCCCCAGCCTGGGAGCTGGGAGCTGCCAGGGGTGTGCCAGGAGCATCGGCTGCCCTGTGGGAAAGCCATGACATGCTCCCAGGGCACAGGGCACGTGGGACGGGGGACACTGACCCGCTCTCCTTTGGGCCCTGGCTGCCCAGCCTCCCCGTCTCTTCCTGGAGGACCCTGAGGACCCTGAAAGACCCCAGGAGCTTGTTCCAGCACGGGGGAAACCCCACGGGGCTGGTGGGCACCGAGCCCCCCACTGCTCGGGGTGGCCACACGGTGGACGTGGGATGGGTCCCCTTGCCCACTCCATACACCTACCGCTGGCCCTGGAGGCCCGGGGATCCCATCCCTGCCTGGCAGCCCCGGTGGCCCTGGCAGGTCCGTGCGGTTCATCCCAAACCGTCCTGGCTCTCCTGGCAAACCAGGCACGCCAGGCGGCCCCGGGGGACCAGGCGGCCCACGCGGACCCTGGAAGAGAAAGGGGGGGGCCATGGCTGAGGGGGTCCCCCCATTCCCGGCTGGCAGGGCAGGCACTCACCCCCAACTCACCCGCAGGCTTTCCAGGTCACCGCCGAAGCCAGACCCCTCCATGTCGATGAAGGTCTGAAGGGGAAGCAGGAGAGGGATGTCAGGCACAGGGGCTGGCACTGGTATCCTGCACCTCTGGGGCTTGACGGATCCCCCTCAAACCCCTGCGTCCCAAGGGGCACTCACCAGCTTGTCGTTCCTGGAGGAGGAGGGTCCTGGTGGTCCCGGGGGGCCAGGTGGTCCAGGGGGCCCCCTTGGCCCCACGCCTGGGTCACCCTGGCACAGAGAAGAGAGCACAGTTTGTGGGTGCAGACAAGCTGACAGTGAGAGGAACAGGGCCCAGCGGCGTGTTCTGCCTCCCGACACCAGCACTCACCTTCTCCCCCTTCAGACCTGGCTCCCCTGGCATCCCAGGGAACCCCTGGGGCCCCATATCGCCCTGTGAAGGGGAACAGAGTGGGGTCAGCAGGTGGCAAGGCAAGGGGGTGGCTGTCCCTCATCACCCTACCACCTCCCCCGCCACTTACAGGTTTGCCATCCTCGCCAGGGTCTCCCTAGGAACGGCAGAGAGGAGACAGGTCAGTGTGCAGGTGGGTAGGGTGGGGGGACAGGGGACACCCCAGGGACGGGGGACTCAACTCACGGGCTCGCCATCCCTGCCAGGGGCTCCATCTTTCCCTGGTGGCCCTGGTGGCCCAGTGACCTGCTCCACCACCGAACCATCGGCGTGCCGAGAGAGCGTGCCAGGTGGGCCGGGGTCACCTGGTTCCCCTTTTTGGCCCTTGGAGCCAGGGTAGCCAAATCCAGCACTGCCCTGGGGAGGGAAGGGAGATGAGGATGGGTGGCACGTCCCCGAGGTGGCAGCCCAGCGAAGGCGTGGCTTTGTCCCAGCTCACCCAGCAATGCTCACCTTGATGCCCAGGTCTCCCTTCTCCCCCTGAGGATTGGAAACAGAGTGGAGCAGGGTGTCAAACATGGAATGCCACTGATACCCTCGAGTCCCCAGGGACCAAGCTCTCACCCACCTTTTGGCCCTTGACACTGCTTGTCCCCATGACACCACCAGTCCCCGCGTCCCCTTTCAAGCCACGTTCGCCCTTCTCTCCCTTTTCACCTTTGGGGCCGCTGCCTGTGGGAAAGGAAAAGGTTGTGCTTGGGGGTGGCCACGCCACCCCCTCCCCACTTGCGTGCCCCCGGGAAGGGGAAAGCTGCTGGAATTACCTCCCGTGGAGACCCGCAGGGTCTCCTCTGCTCTGGTCCTCTCAGCTTGCTGCGGGGACCCCCCACTGCTCCTTGGCCCGCTGCCCCCCGCCACGGGGGGAGAGGTGACAGGGACAGCATCCAGCAGCCCTGGGACACCCTGTGCCAACAACGAGGGGACACCGTAGTGCCACTCACCTCCCAGTGCCTTCCCATAAGGAACAGGTGCCGGGACACTGTGAAGCATCCCGTGACCTTGACCGTGGAGGGCACTCACTCACCCCTCCTCACCACCGAAATTTCGAGGTGCCACCCTGAGCGCGCAACCCCTGCGGGCAACAACTCACCCCCACCTTCCCCAGGGGTTGGTGTCCACCTTCTGCCCCGCTGCCGAAATCACCGGAGACCTGCGAGGAGCAGGGGATGAGAGATGAGCCGGGGGCAGCATGGGGGGCACTCCCTGAGCCCGCCCCACCCGGCGCTCACCTCGGAGTCGTCCTCCTCCTCCTCGCACTGCCGCTCGGCCGCCCGCGGGTCCCCTCGCAGCTTCAGGTCGGCAATGACCCCCTGGAAGGGAACCACGGACGGATGGGTGACACAGAGAGACACGCCACGATGTGACCTGTCGTGCCACCCGGCCACCATGTCCTCCAGTGGGAGAAGGATGGGATCCGCTGCCAACAGTGTGAGCAGCTGGAGGGGGGTCACCACCCAACCAGGGGCGTTTGCTTGCAAGAGGAATTGATGTAATTTTTATTATATATAAAGACATATTTGCAATACATTATATTTATTATGTATTTTTAACTTAATCTACTTATAATGTATTCACGTTATAATGTCACAGTCAGCCTGGCTGAACTGCAACTGCCCCTGATCCTTGTTTTCTTAAGCCCATTATGTTTCCTTGTCCGGACACGGCACTCTGTGCTTTCAAGCCAGCCCAAATATTATTTTAGGTGAATTGCCCAGAGAAGAGGCACCAAGGAGGAATTATCTCCCCTTTCCTAGCTTGCTTCCCAGCATGGTCCCTATCTCCTCCCCACCAGGATCAGAGGGATGGGCAGCATCCCATCCTGGCAACACCCCTGGCAGCATCCCTGTGTTCCTCCTCAGCAGCAAGGACCTAAGCTGGGTTCTGGGATGTGCTGGCTGACCCCACTTGCACTGGGAGCTGTGGGGTTCAGGCTGGTACACACACACCCTCCCCAGCTGAGACCAGGATGCTAAGAGGGTTTGTATCCTTAGGAAAGGATTTGTGGTTGTTTCTTGTATAAACAAGCAGCCTGGATGCACACAGTGCTTTCAAAACCCAAATAAACAGTAAGGAAGTGCAGATTATCCTAGGAAATACAAAACTGTGGGCTGCAGGGACCTGCCAGCCGTGCTTGCATGGGGCAGGGAGCCCTTGGGAAAAGAGAAACAAAGAGCACAGCCAAAAAGGTCCCTGTAAAAGCACTGCTGGCTGGCTGGCCAGGTCCTGGCCCCCTCCCTCTTCTCAGCCAACCTGGTGCCAGCTCTGGCACATGGCTTGTCAAGCCATGCTGGTGGTGCTGGGCAGGGACTGCGAGGTTGAAACCTGGGGCTTGCCAGAGGCATCGGAAGTAATTCAGGTCCAAGCCCTGGACCGAGGCATTCCCCTGAGGGATGGTTATAGGGGCCCTTTTTCAGAGGGTTTGCTCCAATAAAGGGGACAGCAGCACTGTAGATCTTACAGTGAATCCACAGAAACATGGAATCACTGAGGTTGGAAAAGCCCTCCAAGATCAAGTCCAACCATTCCCCTAGCACTGCCAGGTCCCCCACTAAACCGTGTCCCCAAGTGCCACATCCAGGGGCTTCTGCATCACCCGCAGGCTTTGCCCCCCAAGTTCCATGCCACTGACACAGAGGTGACTCTGGAAGGAGCAGAGATGCCAGGACACCCCTCCAGCTGCCTTGCCAGCAGCTCATCCTGCAGCTTGACCCAGGGCCAGCTTTTAATCCGCTCGATGCCCTGTTAGTTCCAGATAAGGCAAGTCTGGGCTGGACAGTGATGGAAACACCACGAGGCAGTCAGATGCTGCTCCCTCTTCTCCAGCCAAGGCCGTCAGCTCCATGTCCAGCTATTCCCCATGGGAAAACTGGGGGTGGGAGGTGGGATAGGGGGTTTGGCAAGCTCGGGAGCATCACCTGCTAAAAAGGGTCTGCTCTGCTCCAAGCTGTTGCTTCGCCTCCCATATGGTGCCAAACCGCCTCCAGCTGGGGAGAGGAGCTCCTCCAGGGCCGTGACCCGGCCCTCCCAGCATGTTCAAGAGCAAAAAAAATTGCTCTTCAAGGGCAAAAAGTGGCTCTGCAAGGGACCTGCGTGAATCCCAGTGCAAACCGCTCTGTAGCCCTTCAGTGATTAATCCCTTCCTGGGGGAGCTTTCCCTGCCCAAAGCCATTCAACTGGGAATGTGGCAGCACAGTCGAGAAGATGTTTAAGCTCAGAAACGTGCTCTGCAACACTTCAAGAGTATTGCTCTCCCTTCGGCAGAGCCTCTGTTGCTGGGCAAATCGTGCTCAAACCAGGAGAAACCTGAACATTCCTCTCTTCAAGCACTGCAGGGGATTTCCATGTCAGCTGGGTGTTTTCCCCACGCTTTCCATAAACCTTATCTAAGAACATGAGTCCTGCTCAAAGCACGGGCTGAGCTATCACATCCCTCCTCACTCTCCAAAGCCTTCCTGGAGATACCGCTCAGCATCAGCCAACAAAGATATGCTCCAGCCCAAGCATTTTTTCCAGCTAAGAGAGACATTTCCCCAGCCAAACCAGCCCCTCCACCAAAGGAGTGGGGTATTTCCAGCAACAGTGAGATCTGAAGAGGTTCTGTGTGTTTGCTGGGAAAAGGGATGGGCAACAGTGGCTGCTGCAGGGCAACCCCCACATCCTCCTGCCAGCCCACCTTCAGTACTTTGCCTTGGTGAGCCCCAAGACAATAAAATTAGAGGCATCGCGTGACACCTTTTCCCCCACTTCAGGTGTCCCCTTCCCCAGGGACACACATGGAGTGTGGCCTCTGGTCGTCTTCCAGGAAAAACAGGTCGATTCAACAGGCACAGCCGCTGTCACGTCTCTCGAGGCTTCTTGGAGACGCAATTTGGGGTGACCCAAGGCCTTACCTGGTATTTATCAGGGTCGGCCCCTCCAGCCTGAGCAACAAAGAGCCCAGAGCCGTCTTCCAGCTCCATCTCATCCGGGGAGCGCTCAAACCGGACCCGCTCGTGCTCCTCGCAGTCCAGGTAGAGGACGACTTCGTCCTCCTCCACGCTGATGGCGAAGCGCGTCCACTGGTTGAGCAAGGTGGGCACGGTGAAGGTGGCTGCCGGGTACGAGCCGGGCGAGCCCGGCTCCGTGTAGTAGAAGATGATCTTCTGCTTGCCCGCCCGCAGCTCCGAGAGCTTGACGCCCACGTAGATGATGCTCTGCGAGGAGTCCGTGACGGCAAAGAGCACGCCGGCCCGAGGGGTCGTGGGCTGGATGTGGAACAGGAGGGAGAAGTCCCTGTAGAAGGGGCTAGGGAGGTGGTACCGGGCCACCTGGCCCGTGTTGGCGTTGGGACCGAAGACGTAGCCGGGGTTGTTGTCGGGGCCATAAATTTTGAGGATCTCCTCCGGCGGCGGGTCTCCGATCAGCTCCAGCAGGCTGACCTCGGCGCTCAGGTTCTCTGCAGGAAGAAAAGGAAGGGGATGGTCACAACCAGCCAGGCATGGATGGTCACTCAGCAAGGTGCCTTGGGAGGCCCCCCCGGCTGTGCCTCCCCCAAAAGCGGTTTTTCGGTGGCTCACTCCGCTCTCCCTCCCCAGGGACTGCGGGTTGGCTGAGGCAGCAACCTTGAGCTGCTCCCACCAGACCATTCAGATGCGACTCCCAGAATGCCACCCAATCCCTGCAGCTGGCCCTCCAACCGCAGTTGGGACAACATAGCATGGTTTGGGTTGGAAGGGAGCTTAAAGACTGTCTAATTCCAATCCCCCTGCCATAGGCAAGGACACCTTCCACTAGAACCAGGTTGCTCAGAGCTCCCTGAGGTGGAATAAAGCCAAAGGGATCTTGCCCACAGCAGGGGGATGTTGCTGGAGCACCAGGATGCTGAAGAGCCATGGAGCCCTGAGGAAGTGTGCTGCACCCATACCCGCTCTGGGGTCACAGTGACCCCTCACGTCATCCCGGAACAGGATCCTACAGGGTCACTCCAGCTGGGAATAAATCAGCCATCCCCTTGCAACACCCTGGGAACGCGGCTCAAGCCAGCGTGCCCCGTCAGCCTCCCAGATGCTCTCAATTTGGCGGCCGCCTCCTTTCCCAACTCCTATTGAGAATTAGAGACTCAGGGAAATTCTGCTGGAGACCTCCTCTCCTCCCCGACGCAGCTGAACATCTGGTGGGGGTGAGCTGGCCCTCTGTCCGCCAGCTCCCGTTGTTTTGGCAGCGAGCACATCCTCATCGCCCACACACCGGGCGCTGGATTCCTCCTTTCCTATGTCAACTGCTCGGGGTCAGTGCCAGCTCCATGGGAGTGAACGTGCTGGGTACTTTTTAACCTCTCATTTCCTGGGAGCGAGGGAACCCAACCACCCTGGCTCTGAAACAGCTGAGGGATCTGCACTGGGAATGAAGCGAATGCTCAGGGCTGATTTTGGACCAGTCCCGAGTCAGGAGCAGGAGTTGAGGCAAATCAGTGTCCCCAGCTCCCTCCCTAATTTTCATGTGAGTAATGAGGGAATCAGATGTGTGTGTATCCTGGGGTATCCTGGGCTGAACCCAGGAGGATCAGCCAGGAACCTCCACCCAGCTCTAGAACCAGGCATTGTCTTCCAGAACTCTTAAAAAAAAATTTAAAAATAAGAAATCAGTCCAGCCTTGCCCAGCCTGGAAGGAAAACACATGTCTTGGGTGCTCCTTCCAAAGCCTGAGGGACATGGAACATTCCCAGCCTCCCAGATGCTGAGCCCCAGTGCCAGCACCACCTCTGTGACAGGAACCCAGCAGTGGGGACATTAGAAATGCCACCAATTAAAGTGTTTATTCTGCCAGACCCCAGACCCACTGATCCTCCTCTGAGTTCTGAAACTGTTCAGTATGCACCCTGCTCCCCCAGGACCCCAGTCCCTCCCAGGCCTGGCAGCCCCAAACTGACCTGGCTGGGAGAAAACCTCACTCCCGTCTTCCACCAGTTCTAGCCCCCTCATCTGCCCTGCCCTGGGATCAGGCTTCCCCACGGGGCATCCCCAGTCTGCTTGGAGGGGAACCTCTGGATCCTGAAGCTCAGCATCCTTTCACTCCCAGATGTGCACAGCCCTACACCAGAAATAACGGGGCGAGTGTGAGTGGGGCTCCTCCACACTCAGACTGTCACCCCCCCACGAGTCACCCCCTGCTCAGGCACCCCACAAGCTCGCTCTGATTGCAAACGTCAGGATGCAGGGGATCGAGCTTATCTGGTGTTGGAGGAAGCCAAATTCTCAGCAGCTTTAGGGGAAGAGGAAACCAGAGCTTCCTCCCAGGGATCCACATGGGTGTAAGAGCCAGTGCTGCAATTCCTGCTGCCAGACAAGTCATTGTGTGTGTGTCCCCCCACCCCCAGGGCTTGGGATGAAGGGGACACGCTGAAAGAGGCTTTTGTTAGCAGTGCAATTTTCAACCACGCTCCCCTTGGAGCTCTGGGAGCCTCCCTCCTCTTCCAACATGCCACTCGCCCCCGAGTCTGGAGTGGGAGCTGGGTGCCAGCACTTCCCAAAGCAAAAGGAGACACACCTATTCCCTGTGTGACAGCAGGCAGAGGCCACATGGGGACTGGGGAGCAGAGGGGTAAGTGAAGACCCCTTCAAATGTCTGCTCCCTTCCAAAAGCCAAGTGTCCCTTCTCATCCACCAAGCCTTTCAGGCCATGCCTGCTTCTTCCAAAAGGCGTCCAGAGCCCAAATATAGCAGCCTGTGATTCCTGTGGCAAACTGGCAGCACCTGTGGTGGAGCATGGAGATTTGGCAGTGGCTGCAGTGGGGGTTTGGTGCTGGCAAAGGATGGCTGTGGGGATGTCTCTTGCTGCAGTGATTCTGCCACTGGAAAGGTCCCCAGGATGCTCCAAGTCACTGTCCCACTCTGCCATGACATTCCTGGTCAGCTTGAGCCAAGGCTGCCAGAATGGCCCTGCATGTCCCATCCCAGCTGGGATGCAGGGGACCCCCAGCATGCAGGAGAATCTCAAGTCCATCCTTGGGGTGCATCACAGCCCCCTCTCACTGCTGACACTGCCCATCTGAGACACCATGACGCAGTCTGAGTCTGAGGTCTGAGCATCCCCATGGTCCCACCGCATCTCCCCAGTGAACAGAGACTCTTTGACACTGAGGGGACCATGTGTGGGACCCTTGTCTGCCACCACCCCCTTCTCTCTCCTTCCCCCTGCCCCACATCACCCCTCTGGCATCTCCTTGCTATCACCCGAGGGCACGGGGCCAGCACGGGAACACAGCCTCATTCAGAGAATTTGCGGGGGGGAGCTCCTGCTTTTATCCCAAAGTGTGTTTCTCCAGACACCAGCACTCCCATCCCTTCACCCCCTTGCCCCAGAGGCATGTCTGGGTCCCCCCCTTGTCTGACACACAGAAAGGTCACAACCACCAAATGACTAAGCCGGAGGTGAAGCAACCTCTCCCGCTTTTCCAAGCGGCGCAGGGATCAAACATTAGCCACCGGGTGAATCATTAACCCCAAAGTAAAGGGCTGCTCCAGGATAGGGGAGTGTGCCCACAGTGGCCACGGGTCACCTTGAAACCTCCCCACCACCACCGTGCTGCGGTTGGGTGGTCACAGGGCCCAGGTCCTTCCCCTGTTCCCACGGGGAGATGCCAACTCTCCAAGTGCCCCCCAATCCCAGGATGGACATCCCAAAAGCACTGTGGCTCTGGGAAACTGGCCCTGAATGCCTGCATGATATTCCTGGGGAGCATCTCTCATCCTGAACACCAAGACACAGTGTTTCACCAGGGGTAATGCTCAGCCTCGTGGAGGGAGTCAAAGCCCGCTGGTTCTCCAGAAAAGCCAAGGCTGCATGGAAAGTGGTTTTGGACTCAGCAGCATCCCATGGGGACGAGGCAGAAGCATCCCTCAGCACTTGTAGGGACAGAGGGGGGCTGGGAGGGGAGACAGACAACAACACAGGGGTGTCACCCAGCCACGTTACCTGCGGAAGCATTAATAAAGACACAAGAATACCCTTCATCCTCCTCAGGTAGAGCATCGCAAGGCAGAGGCAGGAGCCCACCGGCCAAATGAGTCCAACACAGGTCTCTGACGGCCTCGCAGAAGCCCTGGCACGGCGGGGGGGTTATGGGCACCGAGGCACTACACCCGGGGAGCAGCAGCAAGCAGAGGAACCACTCCAGGTAGCGATGGCACCGCGACTCAAGCAGCCCCTCCCACTCATGCAAAGCCGCCCGAATTTCCTCCTCGCTGCTGTGCCCGAGGTAATTTGGCAATCGGACATGGCTGGTGCCCAGCACGCTGCAGAAGGGCAGGTGGGCTGGGATGGGCAGGCAGTGGCTGGCTGATGGCATCAGTCCAGGAAAGGAGGGTGGGAGCCCCGCGCCACTACTACCGTAGAGCCGCGCAGTGGCGGCGAGTAAATCGAACTCAGGAGGACTGGAGTTATCAGCAAGAGGAGGATTCACACCATTATCCACCCTCTGGTTAGGCAAGGGGGAGCTCTGGCTCCTGTTCGTGCTGGCCAGGGCCAGCCCCCAGTGGCCCGTGCCGTGCCGTAGGTTCGGTGATGCTTCGTGGTGGTGATGGGGAGGTTGTGCCACGGGGTCCTGGAATGGCACTGCCTGCTCATGGGTACTGTCACCTGGTGAGAAAGGAAAAGGGGCACTACCTGGCTGGGGACCTCCTGGTCTCTGCAAGGACATCCATGTCTCCATTGCTGTGGGGGTCCCTGTCCCCAGGAGCTCTGAATTCTTGGTGGTCCCTGTCCTCAGGGGCTGTGGGTCCTCAGTGGTCACTGTCCTCAGGAGCTGTGAGTTCTCAGTGTTCCTCATCCCCAGGAGCTGCAGGTCCACAGCGGTCCCTGCCTGCAGGAGCTGTGGGTCTTCAGTGGTCCTCATCCCCAGGAGCTGTGGGTTTTCAGTGGTCCCTATCCCCAGGAGCTGCAGATTCTTGGAGGTCCCTGTCCTCAGGAACTTTGGGTCCTTGGTGGTCCCTGTCCCCAGAAGCTGTGGGTCCTTGGTGGTCCCTGTCCCCAGGAGCTGTGGGTCCTCGGTGGTCCCTGTCCCCAGGAGCTGTGGGTCCTCGGTGGTCCCTGTCCCCAGGAGCCGTGGGTCCTTGGTATTCCTAATCCCCAGCTGCGGGTGCTTGGTGGTCCCTGCCCTCAAGAGCTGCAGATCCTTGTTGCTCCCTGCCCCGAGGACCTGCAGGTCCTCAGTGGCCCCTGTTCCCAGGAGCTCTGGGTCCTTGGTATTCTCTATCCCCAGGAGCTGTGGGTCCTTTGTATTTCCCATCTCCAGGAGCTGTGGGGACTCAGTGGTACCTAATTCCAAAAGCTGCTGGTCCTTGGTGGTCCCCATCCTCAGGATTTGCAGGTCCTCAGTGGTCCCTGACCCCAGGAGCTGTGGGTCCTCAGTAGCCCCTGACCCCAGCATGTCCTCGGTGGTCCCCACTCCAAGCAGCTCTGGGTCCTCAGTGGAGCTGCTGAGCACACCCTGTCCGGGGGCAGGTGAGGCGCTGCGGGCAGGAGCGATGCTTGGCCGTGCCGTGCTCTCCACCAGCCCTGTGACGTTCCTGTCCCGCTGCTCTGCGGTTTTGGCTGAGGTCCCCTCGCCCACAGGCGCTGCCGTAGCGGGATCTGGCTCCTGCCGCTGCGGGGTGGTGACATTCCTCACCATCTCATCACCCCACATCCCTGGGGGCAGGCTGGGAGCAGGAGCTGCCGCTGAGGGCAGCGGCTCCGAGGTCGGGATTGCCTCGCCCGGTGCTGCTGGGCTTCCCGTGCTCTTCACGCTGTCCCGAATCCAGTCCAGGAACTGCGCTTCGGAGGAGAAGCAGCTCGCCAGCAGGAGCAGAAACCCCAAGCGAGGTCGGGCCATTGGAAAGGGAAGACGAGCTCCGGTTGCCTCCAAGAGCAAAACGGACGAAGCAAAGATGGGAAGAGGCAGGAGTTTTGTGACTCCCGGAGCGCTCACATCGCTCTCTCCTCCCCAGGCTCCGGCACTCGACCTTTCAAACCGGAGTGGAGCAGAGTGGGGAGGAGTGGCCGCGCCGCCGGCCCCGCAGAACCCTCCTCTCCCCAGCGCCAACCTCCCACTCCCGGCACAGGCACAGCCCCTCCGGGACTCCGCCGACTGGCTGGGGACCCACCTGAGCCCCCCAAAAACCTCTGGGAGCCAAGCCAGCCTTCAGACGCACCCTACTGGCTGTTCCAGCAGCTGCTGCCAGCTGTTTAACTCCTTCCTGCCCAGAAAAATCCGAAATCCCCTCTCTCTGCTCGGTTAAATTGAGAGCTGTGCGTGGTGGGGTCACGCATGGATGTGATGCCATCTATGGATGCCACCAGCTTCGGCGGGACACCCTGCTCCGGGGCTTGGGAAAAGGTTATAGCTTCAGAGCAAAACAGAACGACGAAGGGAAAAAGAAAAAAAAGAAAAAAAAGCCAGGAAACATTTCCAATATTTCCACCGGCCGGAAAAACAACAAGTCCCAAAACTCAAGTGTTTAAAGCCTCTTTCCCGCCTCAGTTACAGGGCCAGGACCCCCCAGCTGCTGTCGTAGGACGGCAAAGGGGGGCACTTGCAACCACCCCCAACCCCCCAACAAGCATCACACGCCAGACACGTCTCAAAGCCAGGTCTGAGCAATCACAAGTTTTCCAATCACAAGTTTTCCTGGAGCCCGGGGATGCAAATCCCTCCAGGCGGCACTGGGACTTTCCCACACTCCCCAAAAAATTTAATTGTTCTTCACCTCTGAAGCTGAAAAAAAATTCCCCCCAATACACTTCTCCAGCCTGTTTTCCCTTATCAGTGTTGCCCTGTTCTGGTGGCAATGTCCCCTCTTCCTGGGGATCACTGAGCCCCTGGTCCCCTGCAGGGATGGAGCACACCCATGGCCCACACTGCCACAGTGACACTGGGCAAGTCACCTTCATGGCTCAAAAAGTGTCCCTGAGAAGGGATGCTGATGGGGAGGTGACAAATTTGGCTCTCCTCGGCCTTGTGACCAGGGAAGTCACAGCCAGCTGCAACACAGCCCTACAACGCAGAGCTCTCCTGATGCTCTGGTTTAAAAATGTCCAGGAAAATCACCGAAAAAAATGTTCACATGCCCGTTTTGCCTCACGCAACATTTTCCACGCCGCCTTTTTAAGCGAAACGGGGCGAGTTTTCCCCTTCAAATGGGAGCTGGGCGCTGTTGCCAACAGCCTGCCCCATGACCGATGCTGTTAGGGGTGCCTGTTGCGGAACAGCCCACTGCTAATCCGCACGGAACACAGCTTTGTCCATATGTCAGAGTTTCCACATGGCTCTCCCCTGGAAAGCTCCTTTGCTCCCATCAACCTGAAGGAAGGAGCCAGGCATCTGCCAACCCGCTCTGGCGTGTTCGGACGGGACCCTGCTGCTCCCTGGCTCTGCTGCCCCGGGGCCAGGGCGCGGTGTGGGACACCCCTGTGTCCTTGGCACACCCAGGAGGGGTATGAATGGCTACTGCTCCTCTCCTGCTTGGTGGGATGGAATAGCTTGGTGTTCCTGTGGGCCTCTCCCCAAACTGTGTGGGGTCTGAGCAGGGTGACAGCCAGGGGCAGGGATGGGATCCAAGCGGGGAGCATCACGCGCCCCGGCAAGCTGCCTCGGCTCAGCCGGGAGGATTTCAGCAGCAGCACCATGCTGGGGTACCCCAAGCGTGTGCAGACATGATGTCCATCCAGAAAAAACTCCCATTTCTCCCTTTGGTTGGGATTAGGCAGCTCATGACAGCGGAGGGGAGCAGCAATCCCCGTGAGGTGCCCTCGTGAAGCCGATGATCTTCGTTTCACTGCACACCCCCATGCCGGCAGCTCCCAGAGGAGAAGGCAGGTCTGGGGCATCCCAAAATAAGGGGACTTGGGATTTCCAAAATGAGCACTTGGAGGGTGGGCTGGTGCCACAGGTGGCACTACAGAGTCTGGACATACCTCCACCACTGACCAAGCAGCCAGGCGGGGACTGGGAATGTGCGAGCTGGTGACATATTTTGGAGAAGTATTCCCGCAAGGAGAAGCCACGGAAGCTGGTTTGCTGGCAGAGCAGGGAAAAGCCCTTGTTTTAGCCTCCTCCGGGCTGAAGGCTCCTAAAAAGCACTTTGCACACTCCAGAGGATGCTGCTGCCAGCGCATCGTAACCTTGAACTTCTTTAAAAGCAAATTTGGATCCTTGTTCTGGTCCCAGTTCCCTCCCTAACTGGCTGGCTGCATCTTCCCAAGGCTGTGCAGCATCCGGTGGTGCAGCACAGGCCGTCTGGAAAAGGGGGATTAGGCTGCCCTGCTCACTGAGGGCTCAGTCCTGTCCCAGGAAAACAGAGAGGGAGAAAAAGAAGGGGGAAAATGGGAAAAGAAAGGAAAAATGGTGGGGGGAAAGAGTGGAGAGGGGAGGAAAAAAGAGACTGGAGGAAGTGTGGGAAAAGAGAGTTGGGAGGAGAGAAGGGGAAAATGAGGTGGAGGAGAGAGTTGGGAGAAAGGAGAAATGAGGAAAAAAGAGATTGGGGAAGGGGAAAATGAGAGGGGGAAAGGAGAGAGAAAAGAGGCGAGAAAGGAGAAAAGAGGAAAAACAAGAGGAGGCGAAAGACGGGAGGAAAAGGGGAAAAGAGGGGAGGACAAGGTGAGAGAGGAGAAAAGGAGAAGGAGAAGAGAAAGGGAAAAAGAGAGGGGAAAAAAAGAGGAAAGAAGTAGGAGAAAAAAGGAAACTGAAGAGAGAAAATAGTGGGGGGAAGAGAAAGAAGAGAGGAGAAAAAAGAGGAAAAAAAGAGTCTGTCATACAGATTTCAGACCTGCAGCATCCCCTCCATGGTTAAAGAACATCGATGTTACTCTCTAAGGGCCAAAGTGGGGCCAAGCAAGCGGGTTTCGAGCGACCCCGACAGCTTGGGGTTGCTCCCTGCAGGATTTTGGGAGTGGGCGGGGACCCTGCCCCAGCCCAGCTCAGTAATTCCCCCTCCAGAGCCCAAGGACTCCCCAGCAGGAGCTGGGCGGGCAGAGATGGGCAGACGGACGGACAGGCAGATGAACTATCGGATGGACAGACAGACGGACAGCAGAGGGAGCCTCAGGCCGAGCAGTGCGCGGGAGCCTCCTCGGGACATCCCACTTTGCTGGACCCCACCTCGGTGATGCCCCCATCCCGGCCACCAGCCGGGGTTGTCACCTGCAGCCTCCTCCCTCCCGTCGCTCACACCTCCAGGAGGGTCTCACAAACCGCCGGGGGACGCCAGGGTCGGATCCTGAACCCCAAAAAGATGAGGTGCAGCTGCAGAGAGGGTTTTAAAGCCAAGAGATTGAGCCACGGAGGGAAAGACACACCTAGGGAAGGAAACCTTGACACCAGCGCAACCCTGACAGCGGTACAGCTAGGAGGAAGAATGGAAGGGGAAAGGAAGGGGAAGGAAAGAGGACAGGAAGGGAAAGGAAGGGAAAGGAAGGGAAAGGAAGGGAAAGGAAGGGAAAGGAAGGGAAAGGAAACTCAGACAGCAGCACAGCCAGGATGCTGGAGGTGGGAGCACTCATGCACTGAGCAGAAAAATTCAGGGACTGTCAGCAGCAGATGGTATCTATAAATCCTAACGACATTTGAGATTTTAATCCATTCTCCGTCTAAAAGCCCAGACAGCAGTTAAAAGGCCCTCATTGAGACGCATGCCGAGGATGTTGCCACATCCCAAGCCGCTGACCTCCCATGCCGAGACAGCCTCCGGAGAGAGGCAGCAGGACCCAGCCCATGGATGGGGCGCTCAGCCAGGGAGACGGCAAGGCGGGGGATGAGGATGCACGGGGTGGGGAGGGACGCCGAGCAGGCAGGAGCGACAGTACCATCATAGCCCCAAAACTGACACAGGTGCTGGTTTGCCAGGGCTTGCCTTCGGGCCAGCATTTCCCCCCACAGCCTCTGGCTGTGCAACGGCAGGGAGCCCCCGGGACAGCAGCAGCGTTCCTAAACATTTACTCATGGAGAGCCAGAAACATCCTCCCGGCAAATTCCTCGATAAGATAAACCATGAAAATGTCACGACTGCCTGGGGGAGCCATCAAATAACCCCGTGGCGGGGCGGGGGAAGGACGGTGGCCATGCCCAGACCTTGCCAGTTATCTGCATCCTCCTCCTGCTCCCAAACTGAGCACGGCTGGGTAAGGTGGATAAGGCACAGCCAAGAGATGCTGGTGTCCCCCTCTGCCCTATCAGCATGAACAGGACAAGGCAGCAGAGAATTGTGTGCCTTTGACCACCCCACGAGATGCCCTGGGGGTTATGGATGGTGGAGAGGGGCCACCAACATCTGGGCAAAGCTGAATCCAAGGGAGGTCTTGAAAAAGTGCGAGGAGGTCTTGAAAACACAAGGAGAGCTGGGGGTGACCTGTATCCCCCAGTCCCAGGGGTGTCCCTCCCATCCTCCCTCCGCAGGGGCCAAGGCCTCTGCTTCCCATCGCTTGCCTCCCTCTGGGGGCCAGTTGACAGCCTGGAGATAAGGCTCTAAGGTTCGGGAGGTGAGTGAAGGAATGTGACCCCCCCCTCCTCAATCATCCCCCTCCACGTTAATAAATCACCTTGCAGACTAATTGCTCCTCGAAGGGGGTAAGACTCGCCTCCCCCCTCCTCACCCCCCACCAAGGTCCTGGCTCAGCCTGGGAGACACTCCTGAGAAGCCCCAAATTTCAATCGCATTCCTGGCATTCCTGCCTCAGCATGAGGCTGAAGGGGCTCCGGCAGCGCCTGGTGACCATCCTGGGGCAGGCATGGGAGGCTACACCAGTGAGTGGAGGTGGGATTAGCTGCTGTCTCCATGAGGGACAGGCGGGACATCCCCATTCCCAGGCCTCCATTTACCTGGGAATACAGGGAGAGCAGTGCACTCAGCATCCTGGCTCATGGACAGATGCTGTGAGGAAGGACGAGGGGAGATGAGGGATAGGATGGAGGATTTGTGATCCAAGTCAAGGCCATCCCAACCTGAAAACCATAGAAGGGCAAGGCATCCAGGTGGGATGCATGTCCCTAGAGCTCAAACAAAACCTTCCAAGCCAATGAGGCCCCTCGGCCTTGCTGATTAATTATCTCAATTGGATATTAAGCCCCCAGTGTCACAAAGCACCAGACACTGTCAGCAGGTAACCCCACACCACCTTTGAAGCCTGCACGACAAAAACTAGAAGTTGCTCACTCCCAGTTGTTTTCCAGGACTCCAAAACTGAAGAAAATACCAACATTGCTTAAAAAAAGCGAACTCACCAAACAAAACACAGAAGAGCTACCAAACGACGGTTGTACCTGAAGCTACGACAGAGCAGTGCAGCATCCATCCTGTGGAACAGCATCCGTCCTGCATCCACCACCAGCCAGGGATGCTGGGCGCCAGCTGGTCCATGCTGCTGCAAGAGGCGACTGCCACAGCTTGTGGATGCTTTGCAGAGCCTCAGCTTGGATTTACAGCAAGGGAAACCACTCAGCGGGTCATTAACCTCACCCTCAGCACAGCGTGCAGCAAACAAAATCCAAGCTCGCGGCGGTTGCTGCGGGGCCAGGTGGTGAGAAACGCTATTTTGTTAGGGAATGGACAGGAAAAAGGGGGGATCTGGGAGGGGGGTTTTGTTTTTGGATTTCAGCTCGTCCAACCAGCCTGGGTCTTGTCAGCGCTGCCCTCCTGCAGTGCAGGCGACTTTGTTTAGCTTGGAGCCTCTGGAAGCCCCCGGCTGTGCTCGTAATAAGACTCCGTGTCCACTCCATGGTCCTTCCACCTCTTTGCACTCCTCAGACAATAGTTTGCTTGTGCTGCTGACTTTGGCAGCATTTCCAAAGTTTTGGCTCCTTCCAAAGTTTCCTCTACATCAGGCAGACGAGCTTGGCCGTCCCGCTTTGTCGTCACATCCCATTGCATACCATCCCAGGGCTGTCTGTGGGGCACTGTGTTTCACACCAGACCTTTTGATCCCCCAAACTGGGGATGCAAGGGGGTGAGATGCCCAGCAAGGTCCTTTAGGGGTGGATGCCGGGGTCATTACCAGCCTGGATGAGGGGCTACTTAAACAGCCTCACGCAGTCCTTGAACCCCCCCCAGCGTGTCCCAACACTAAAGAGAAAAATAAATCCAGTTGAACACCTGGGAATTAAGATGAGCGATGACAACCTAATGTAACCCCCCTCCCTACCACGTCTCCACGGACAGAGCAAGTATTTAAGCAGGAAAATTTAGATCTTTTGAGGAATTCCATGCACCACTGGAGACAGATACTAAACGGGTCAAACAGGTCGGTGATACTTTGCCGCTCCGTGCAAGCGCTGGGGAAAGCCAGCAGGACCTGGATGATGCCAGAAAACACACCATCCTTTTCCAGCCAACAACCAGAGCCATCATTTGACCAAATCATTCCCTTTTTCTAAAAGTCACACAGTGTTCAAGGAAACTACAGCATCAGTAAATAGTTCTAATGCACTGAAGTTCACCATCTATAACATGACAGGGGTCAAGAACAAGGAGGGGCTCCTGCTTGCATGAAGGCGGAGATTCCAGAACAGGTTTGCCCCGTCCTGAGTGAAGGGATGATGCCGCAGCCAGGCACCATCCCAGCCATCAGCCCCCCCAAAGCAAAGCTGGCCAGCCCACAGGCACAACCCCGCAGGGCCAAGGACATCCACGAGGCACAGTGCCACAGAGACGGGTCCCCACAAGCTTCTTTCCTGGGATGATAAGGGTTAAAAAAAAAAAAAAAAAAAAAGAACCAAACCACACAAAAAAAGCCCAGCAGGAATGCCTGAAGGGGAGGATTAGAGAGAATAGGGCCATTTCTCAGCAAAGACTATGGCAACGTAAATAGAAAAGTAACATTACGCTCAAGACAGGGGCCCTTTCCCTTTGCTCCTGCCCTACAATGCCACCATTGTTTTGCTGACAACTGGTAATTATCCCAAGCTGCACACACTGGTATTCCCACCCTTTAACCGGGAGGGATTTTGCTGCCGCCGACCCTCTGACACCAGCAAAAATTCACATACCAGAGGGTTCAAAGGGGGGGCGGGCTGGAAAGGCTGGGTGAGCCTCACCCAGCCGTCATTCACAGGATCCCAGAGCGGCTGGGGCTGGGAGAGACCTCTGGGGATCATCAAATACAACCCCCCGCCCTGCTAAAGCAGATTCACCTAGAGCGAGTTGCACAGGATCATGCCCGGGTGGGTTTTGAGTCTCTTCAGAGAAGGAGACCTTCCAGTGCCCTGCAGTGACAGGACAAGTGGGAATGGCTTCCCATTGCCAGAGGGCAGGGTTAGACGGGATAGTGGGAAGAAGTTCTCCCCTGTGAGAGTGGGGAGGCCCTGGCACAGGTTGCCCAGAGAAGCTGTGGCTGCCCCATCCCTGGAAGTGTCCAAGGCCAGGTTGGACCTGAAGCAATCTGGAATAGTGGAAGATGTCCCTGCCCATGGGCAGGGGGTGGAACAAGATGGGCTTTAAGGTCCCTTCCAACTCAAACCATTCCATGTTTCAACAATCTTGGGTGATTTGGGATGGTTTGTTCCTGATGACCACAACTGGAGTTCAAGGTGCTCCAAAAAGCAGGGGGTCTGTCCCCCCACCCCCAGTGACGTGACACTCATCGCCATCCCAGATGAAAAACCATTCACCTCTCAAATATCCAAGTCTAAGCAGTGAATCCTTTCTGGGAAAATTAAAAAAAACAAAACAAAACAAAACAAAAAAAAACCCACAAAAAAATCCTACAGAGGCAGGGTTTTCCTTCCTTCCTTAAAAGGTCTGGGGACCCTAAATCCCCAGGATGAAACCCTGCAGGCAGCTGCTCTCCTACTGCAAGAGGATGGGGAAGAGTCAGATCCATCTTTTCTCATTTATGGGATGGAGGAGTCACAGTCTCAACATTCCCTGCCTAACAGGAGGCCAGTCTGGTGCCAGCCCCAGCTCAGATAACGTGATAAAAAACCCTGGAAATGCCTCAAGATGGATTAAAACATTCCCATGGTCAAAATGTAAATGTCTTTTTGCCTTTGCAGGCAAAAAAAAAAAAAAAAAAAAAAGACCCAGAAAGCCCAGAGAAATGGCAAAAAGTTCCTTTTTTTTTTCCTGCCACAGGCTGCAGCAGCACAGCCAAGGTTAGAGCAAGGCAAAGGACACATGCAGCCGACGAAGGACCTGGCTACGAGGACCACAAGCAGCTGCTCCAGGATTTATTTTTTTTTTTTGTCTTTTATTTTCTTCTGCCTTTTAATTACATGACAGCAAAAGCTTCTTCCTAACGGGAAAGCTGGAAACCAGTTTTTCCTGCAGCAAAGCCAATTCCATAAATGCTAGCAGTGACCTGTGAAGATGAAAAAAAAAAAAAAAAGGGCAAATAAAAGCCCCATAAATCAGCAGAGCAACATCTTCCCTTCCTCGCAGCCTCACCCGCCTATTTCACTGGGCTGGGATGTTATTTATTGTTGTTTTAAGCACCCAAGAGAAAAGAAAACGCTCCTAAAACCCCACTTAACCCATCCCAGCTGCGAGGGGAAAAAAAAAAAAAAAAAAAAAAAATCTCACATAGGCAGGAGCTATGCTACGGGACTCCGAGGCAAGCTTCAGCCTGCCTCCACAGCTCCCAGCTGGGATTTGAGGGAACAAAACCCCCCCCTTCTCCCAAGCCCGGAGCCTCGCCAGCTCCTCGCCTAATTAAAGCATGTGGCCGCTTGCAGGGTGGAAAGCCGGAGCGTGGAGGCTCCGGTGCCTCTGGAGCGAGCCCTGCCACCGGATCAGCACCACACCTTGAAGGTCCCAGCTCCTCTCCACCAGCGAGGCGAAGAACAAACCCAGATTTTGCTCCTCAAACCACTTTTGGTTGCTTTGCTGCACATCCCGGTTGGAGAGCTCAGCGGGATGGTGGGGGTGGAATAGCGAAGGATGGGAGGAAAGTCTGCACCGATCGTGGGAGAAACGCCGGCTGGCCACTCCGCAAGGAAAAGAGGGCAGGAGAAAGCCCGGAAAGGGGCCGCTGGGGAAGCAGAGGAAAGGCTTAAAAAGATTAAAACAGGACAATGTTATCAGGCAGCTACCCCGTGGCTCCGTGCCATGGGCGCAAGGGGGCTCCGGATGCACAGCACCCACCGAGGGAACACCCACCACACGTCTGGGGGCTGAACTCTCGGCACCAGCTGCACTCCTGAACCCAGACAGGGGCGGTGAAGCACCACCAGTAACACCTGGGAGCAAACTGGGGCCAGTCAAGAGGCTGAGCGGCAACCGTCAGACACAAAGATCAAAGGGCAAAGCGAAGGAAGCGGGGAAATATTTTTGCTCCTGGCCGAAGCAGACAGGTTTTTACCGGTGTTCCTGCCACCGCAGTTCACCCTGAGGCCAGGGGGGGATGCCAGGGGTTAACAGCTGTCCCTGCACAGTGATTGTGCCAGCCGGGAGTGGTGGAATGTCCTGGCAGACCTGAGCATTGGGATGCAGGGAATGCACTGGGAGATCTCTTTCCACTAGGAGAGTCACCTTTACAGTGACATGGGCTGCCCCAAGGTCCTGGTGTGGTCACGGTGGAGCTGGCTGTGGAGCATCCCACCCCAGGCCTTGGGGCAGAGAGGCTCCACCACCAGCCCACCCATCCCTGGGATGGACACAGACCAGATAAAACATCCATCAGCCCGTTTCATCACCCGTATCCTAAATTTCCCCGCCGCTGGACTGTTGTTAACCACCGGGAGCCACTGGCACAGCCCGGGGCAGGCGCAGGGAGCGGGCCCGGGAGCCCAGCCCACCTCTCCCTGATGCCTGGCCATGCGGAGCGACACACATCCGGACCACCAGCCTGGGACGGAGCGGGATCCAGCCAATGTCCGCTTGACACCGCAGCATTAATCCTGTTGCTAGGACACCTACGGGCGAAGAAATACAACCCTTGTCGGATTAGCGTCTAGACGGGCTGACCTTTCCCTCCGCTGGCGAGGTGGAACCCGGCAAAAAATCAGGCCCCGTTGGCGAAAAGGAGGGGTTTTGTCCTTGTTTTGGTGTTTTGGTTTGTTTTATTATTTTTTTTTCTTTTTTTTCAAGATGGGAGCCAAGGAGGGAGGGACGCCGCTGTCACTGAAGGAGTCGTTTCACTACCTGCCGATGGAGAGGCATGTGCGGGAGGCCGATCTGGGGCTTGCAACCTGCTGCCAAGCCTGGGCTTTGCCCAGCAACTCGGCTGACAAAAGAGCCTTTCATAAGAGGGGACGATGTCAACTCTGCAATTAGCGGGGGAAAAGAAAAAAGAGCCGAAAGAAGATTATTACCTCCAGCAGTCGCCTCTGGGAGCCCCTCTCCAAGGGTTCCCTTAAGTCTTTCGGCTGAGCCCAAGGAGAAGGCGGGAGAGGAGCCACCAACATCATCAGTGGCTGGCTGGATCCAGGGTGGCACCCTAGCCTCGCAGGATGCCATGAGGAGACCCGTTTCCTTGGGTGTCCTGGGACCCAGAGGGAAGCAGGACCACCACCCTGCTGCACCCCTGCTGGGAGGGAACCAGGATATCTCCATCCAGCCCAGGGCTGTGGGAGTCCTGGCAGGATCAGACGCTGACCTCAGCAACCACATCCTCGCTCGAGCCATCATGACAGAGACCTCAGCTCAGCCCAGCCCAGCCCCCGTGTCTCTCACACAAGGATGGGGGATGCTGGAACTCCTCCACACCCTCCACCTTCGTGCAGCCTGACATCTCCACCTCCCCATCAAAAAGATGCAATCGCTTGTTAAAATAAAAACCCACATGCTTTTAGCAGGTGGTGTCCTGGTTACCCCTCCAGGCATCTTCTGCCCCAAGGAGATCCAGGAAAAGGTCACCTGAGCGATAGCAGCTTGCCCTGATGGTGCCACTATCCCCTATCCCACATCATCCCTGCAAAAAGCAGTCTGGAGAGCAAATCCCTGACCTGGTCTCTGGCCTCCAGAGCCTTTGGAAGGCAAGAGCCCAGCCTGAGCACAGGGTGGGAACACGTGGGGACAGCTGACCTGTCTGCCAGGAGATGCTCTGTGAGCACTGCTTTCCAGGCTTCCAGGTGAAGTGGCCCTCATGTACCTGTTCCTAAGGAGCCAGACAAGGCTTCCCCACATCCCAAAGACGCCCCTGAGGGCTGGAGCACTGTGCTCCTCTCTGTGCAGAGATTTAACAGCAAGCTCCAGGTACAGAGGTCCCCAGAGCAGCTGCAGAAGTATCAACTGGTTAATCAAATCCTGCACGGAGTCTGAGCTACCTGGTCCAGTAGAAAGTGCCCTGCCCATGGCAGGGGCAGTTGGAATGAGATGAGCTGTGAGGTCCCTTCCAACCCAAACAATTTTATGAATCCACAGGAAAAGCCAAAAATCACACGTGTGCTGCTGCCGCACACCTCCCTCCACCCACAGCGCCAGTGGCTTGAACCTTCTCCCACTCGCTGATATTCAAGGAGATTTAGCTGAAACCATTGTAGGTTTCTTCTCCACCACCTCTCATCCACCAGAGCCGCCCCTGAGTCCCAGCTCTCAGCAGGACAGGGCACATCAAACCCTTCTCCTGCCTGGGGAGATGCCGGCACCAGCAGGAGGGTACCACGAGGAGTCCTGGAGTCACCCACGGGTCCTGGGTCTGGGCAAGCCCACCCCCTTGAAGGGACAGTAACTATTGCTACCCTATCCTGGGAATTGTTTTGGGAGTGGGGCAGAGGTCCTAGGGGGTCTCCCCAGGAGGGAGCAGGGAGATGACCCCATGCTGTGGTTTGGCAAGAACCCTCGGGAGTGATGCCCTCCCTACCCCGACCAGGCTAACCAAGAGTGTTCACCACCAGTTGAGCCCAGGGTCTCTGTGCACTCCCAGCAGGAGTTGAGAGTTCCCCAGGATAGGGGTCCTGGCCCCCTCTGGAAAGCATTTTGGGACCACAGGGGAAGGACTAAGCTGCAAAGGTGCCTTCCCACCATGCCACAAGAGAGCACCGCCAGCTTATCGGGGGTTATCAGAAAGGTGCTGTTTATCCAAAAGTCAACAATCTCCAGCTCAATTAAGTTACAGGCTAACAAAGTGGGTGGGAAAGAATAAATTTGTTTGATTACAGTGTTTCCCAGAGGGAAGGCAGGTGGCTAACTTAGGAATTATAAACTCAGAGGTAGCTTCAAGGGCCATTGGGCTGTCGGAGATTTATGCCAGCAGGAAGAGCATGGATGGATTCCAGTGCCCTGACTCCTATTCCCACCCTGGGCTGTTTGAGCAGCCTCCCACAACCTGGGGACAGGGTCTGAGGAACAGCCAGATCTTCCAGTCCCTAGGGAGGAGGAAACCAGCAGATGGAGTTTGGGAATAAAACAAAAGTACAATAAAATCCATTAACGACCAATTTCCATCTCAGGGAAGCCGACGCCAAAAAAAGCAATAAAAATTCCAAAAAGCAACCTTTTTAAGTGGAAACCAGCAGACACGGGATGTTCCGGACCAGATGTTGCTCGCTGGGAGAGCCCCCAGCGCAGGGAACGCTCCTGCCAAACAGCACTGCCGGCCAGAGCCAGGAGCACAGTGAGTCCCTGGAGCCTCGTCCTTGGAGCAGCCCCATCCAACAGCCCTGTGGGGTGTCGCTGTCCCGCTTCTCTCCCAGCACTCTGTCAGGATGTTCCCACCTTTGAGCAGATGGGAACCACCCCTTCACCCCCAGCGGGTTTATTAACCACACTCACACTTCAAGGGCTCCAAATCCATATTAAGGCAATGCCGGAGCCCTCAGTATTTGTACGTATTTCCAAATCATTTTCCAACCCCACTCGGCTCCTTGTGTTTCAATTGTGTATTTGGCAACAAGCTCTCCACACTAATCAAGCTCAATACTAAAAGCCAAAAAGCCACACATGTGCTGCTACCACATTCCTTCCTCCATCCACAAGTCAGGGACTTGCTCCCACTCCCCAGCATTTAAGCGGATTTAGTACTGGCTGAAATAACTGCAAGTTTCTTCTGCCCCACCTTCCACCCATGAGCGTCTCCCCTGAGCCTCAGCTCTCAGCAGGGCAGGGCAGACCCTCCCAAGGGCAGCAGCAGCGCTGCTCCACACACATCAGTACCCAAGGGATGAGGAATGTGGCTGGAGGACAGGAAAGTCAGTGAGGGCATCACACAGCTAGAAGAGTGACCGATGGATGGAGAGAGGTGGAGCCCATCTGCTGCAGAAGATCACAGACTGGTTTGGGCTGAAAAGGGACCCTAAAACCCATCTCTTTCCACCCCCTGCCACGGGCAGGGACACCTTCCACCAGCCCAGGTTGCTCCAAGCCCCGTCCAACCTGGCCTTGGACACTTCCAGGGATGGGGCTGTCACAGCTTCTCTGAGCAACCTGTGCCAGGGCCTCATCACCCTCACATGGAAGGATTCCTTCCTTATATCCAAGATGCTGCCTCCAGGCTGCACACGCAGCCAGAGAAATGCGCAGGACACTCTTGGAAAGGATTCATCTCCAATGCTTTCCCAAATGTCATCAGACACACTAGAAGACCGCTAAAATGTTTTATTAATCCCATACCTCTGGGCTGCTGATATACATCAATACTTAATCCCAGATGTCTCCTTCAGAGCTTTGAACTCTCCACTGAAATGCCAGAATTAATTCTTTTCCTGGTAGACTATCACACTCTGGAAGAGACACAGCACACTTGCTGGGATTGTTATTCCAGGGCCTAGAGCATCATCCCTAACAGTCACCACGGCCCAGAGCAGTGCAGGAGAGGAGTTGGTGTCTCTGGCACAGAAAGGTTTGGGTTGGAAGGGACCTTAAACCTCATCATGTTCCACTCCCCTGCCACGGGCAGGGACACCTCCCACTCTTCCAGGTTGCTCCAACCCGTATTCAACCCAGCCTTCAAGGGATGGGGCAGCTACAGCTTCTCTGGGCAACTTGTGCCAGGGCTTCACCACACTCACAGGGAAGAATTCCTTCCTAATATCCCATCTAACCCTCCCTGCCTTCAGCATGAAGCCATTCTCCCTTGTCCTGTCATTCCAGGCCCACGTAAAAAGTCCCTCTCCCTTTATTTTTTTTTTTTCATAAGAGGATGCAGCCTTGGCTCAGTCCTCACCCCGCCACTCCACATGCTCCTGCCTCCTTAAAAAGAAGCAGTGACACCTTCCCCCCCCCCC
>NW_020956197.1:398302-408526 GCF_003031625.1 Empidonax traillii
CTGCGGGCCAAAATAAATAGGGAGCAGTGTCACCACGAGGCTGCTCTTCAGAGCCAAAAAACCTCCACTTCTCCAGAATCTGGGAGTGTAAGGGCAGGATTTTCCACTGGACACAGGGAAAAGCAGCTCAGCTCTCCATCCCTTTGGGGACATGCACCTGTGAGGAGGGAGCTCCCAGGCACTCACAGCCATGCAGGGCCAGAAGACACGACATGGAAACCTAAAATCAAGTCAGAGCTCTGGGAGAATGGAGTTTGTGGATGGACCAAGTCCAGGTACAGAGCTGGAAAAACACTGGGAAAATTAGGATTAGGGCTTGAAAGGGTTGCGTTCACCAAGGCAAGCAAACTCCTGCCTGGGAGTGCAGCCACTCTGCAAGAATACTTGATCTCTTTTCAAACCCTGTTTCCAGCCCAAAAGTGCCATCCAAGCAGGCCCACTTCATCCCTGCTGCCACAGGGACAAGCAGGAGGGATGGGATCCATCTGCCAGGAGATGATGGACCAGGATCCCAGAGGTGCCACAGGACCATGTGCACAGCCCTGGCTCCTTCCAGCTGCCGGCAGCCCGGGGCAGCTCCCCCTCTCCAGCAGCAACCCGGGCACAGATAAGGTTTTGCAAACATAAGCCCTGCCAGCTGATAAGGAGATGAAGAGCCTGTGGAGCTTCTGGAGCACAGCATCCTCCCTGGAGCACGGCATCCTCCCCAGTTCCTCCAGCCCACCCCGGGAGCCTCGGCAACCAAACCACGCTGCTGGAGCTGAGAGGTGCCAACCCTTGCCAAGCCAAACCTGCGATGCCAGGTGCTGCCTGTAGCCATTCTCAACAGCCCTTCCCCTAGTCTTTGAAAGAGATTCCTAAAATAATTAGGAAAACTCTGATCCACCTGTCAAACCCCCCAGGCACTGACGGCAGAGCCCTTTGTGTCCCGGGCTGTAAATCGCTGAAGGCACATGTCTGTGAGGAATCCCAGCCATCAGGACACAGGATCCATGACCCACTAGGGATGGAAATAAAATCGGGAATGAGCCTCTCCACTGGCAGCAAGTGGCTTCAGCACCTGTTGTCTATAACAGAGGGAGGAGGCACTTTGAATTCCCAGGTGCTGCCTTGCACCCTCAGCAGTAGCAGCAGCAGAGCTGGATGTACTGGCTCATCCTAGCCCCAAACTGGTGCACAGGAGGTCAGTGCAAGAGAAGATCATGGAGTCATTGCTCTCAGAAAAGACCCACAAAATCACTGAATCCAACCATTAACCCAGCACAGCCAGTTCCACCACTAAACCATATCGGTAAGAGCCACATCTACACATTTTTCTGAATGCTCCCAGGTCATTCCATCACCTCCCTGGGCAGCCTGTTCCAACGCTTGGCCACCTCCACCACCAGACTGGGGAGGCCTGGCCAGCTTTGTAAACCTCCACTGGTGGGGATCCCCCGTCTCCAGGGCCCTGGCATTGGATTGCCCTGCTTGGGAATGGGGTTTTCCCCAGTGTCTGACCCAACCCACGCAGGGGGGACACCCACAGTGGACAGACTCTGTGATTTCCCCCACACTCTCCAGGCTGGACCCACGGGCAGCATCCCTGCAGCATCCTCATGGCTATGTGCCCTTCCCAGGGAATCCCAGAGATCCAGTGATAAGAGGCAAGCCCAGCTTGGGGCAGCTAAGCCCCCAAATTTGAAAGGCAGGCAGATAAACAGAAAGCTTATCTCCATGCCAGGAAGGCCTTGGGAGCAAACATTCCCCGGGAGCCATCACAAAGGCAGGCTGGAAGAACAGGCCCTGCAGTCCTCGGACATTGAACCAAGGGAAGGGGAGAAAAAAAAAAAAAAAGAAAAGAAAAGAAAGGAAAAAAAGCCACACTAACCCGTTGAATTCCTTTAAAACCCGATCCACAGCCTGCCTTTGGAAGACAGCCAAGTCAGCTGGGTGAAACGGGCACCTCCCTGCCAGCGGTGACCGGCGCCAGCGGCACTCCCCCCATGCTCAAACGCCCTGTGAAACCTCTTGAAGTCCCCCAGAGTGGCTGCTCAAAGATGGTGGGATGCATCTTCAGCTCAGCAAAAGGGTCCTGAACAGCCCTGAGCGCCCAGGGGAGCAAGGGATGCTGATGGAGAGGGGGTGGGAGGAGTGAGGACAACTCCGGGTAATCACTATTAAACCAGTTCCCGGCCCTCCCGCTCAGCTCAGCCGCACTGGACAGTCTCCAGGGACCTAAAATAGCCAATTCAGGATTTCACATGGGAACGATGTTCCCATCTCTGCAGATCTCCAAGGGGAGCTTTGTTCCTGTGTTTCCCGGGGAGGCAACCCATGCCACCAAAAGCAGCATCATAAATCTGGCCTGGGGCACTCGGAGAGCTTCTCCCAGTATTCCCAGACGTTCCCTGGCAGTGCTGGGCATCCCCGCTGCCCCAGCTGGCCTCTTTCCCTCCACAACATGACCCAGCTGCCCACAGAGCAGTGCCAGAGCTGTTCTTAGAAGACACAAAGCCTCAGTCCAGTAAGTAATCCACTGACTTCAGAGCTGACTTCCAGCTCGCCTGTACCTGGGGACAACCACTAACTCACACGCTGTGCCAGCCTGTGGTGACAGAGAGGGACACGAGGGATGCCTCTTAATGTGGTGGCACAAGCCAAAGACAACCAGACCATTACCCCGGAGAAAACCCACTCTCTCCTGCTTTTTGGATTGCTTGCAGCTCGGCTGCTTTGGCAACTGGGGTTCCCGGGATACAAGCGGGGGCTCCCTATGCCAGCCATGGCTGTTCCCGTCTCCAGGCACTGGGCATGCATCCAGAGACCGGCTGCGAGGGGAGGAGGGCTTTCATTCCGCCTGGCAGCCGGGAGGAAGCTTCCCTGGCAGGGAGGTAAAGTTCACCAGAAAAAACAGGCAGTGGGAGAACCGGCTCGTGTGCCTCGTGGGGAAAGAAGGGCTGGAGAGCTGAGTCAGCACTGAATTCCCCTCTCCCGGGGCAGCAGCAGCTTGCGAGTTGGGATGTTGTTTCACGGTTTCAGGGAGCCCAGAAGGCAGAGAAAAGCCCAGAACGGCATGAGAGGTGTTGCATCCCCGGGGCACTCACTCGCGGCTGCCGACCACTCACAACAATTTCAAGGACAGGCAGCCCCACAGGGAGGACTTGTGGAGAAACCGCTAACACATGGAGCACGGCCACTTTGGGGCAACGCCATCTCCTCTATCTCGCAGCCAGCACGGACCAGATAAATCACTCTCATCACAGGGAACTGCAGCCAGGGATTTCCCCCGGCATCCTTCCCCGCCGATGGGATGGGGCACACGGAATCCCCACGTTCAGCAGCCACGAGGCCGTTGAAGCGGTGCGTGGGGCGTTCATCCCCAGCGCTGGGAACCAGGACCGAGAGCAGCATTTGGCCCGAGGGGAGACTCCGCTCCCCTCTCCTGCTGAGGAGCGCATCCCAGGGGCTGGGGGCTTCAGGACAGAGAGGGTGCGTGGGACCGCGGGCACAGCGACAAGGACCAGCCCCCTTCCCCAGCATCCCGCAGCATCCCGCGCACGTTACCCGGCTCCTGGGAAGCGGCGGGGACCAACAGCACGAACAGCCCGAGCAGCAGCCGCGGCGGGGGGCACCTGCGGGAAGGGAAGGGGAGAGAGAGAGAGGTTACCCACCCTCCCGCCGAATCCGGGGCGCCCCCCGACCCGCAGCACCACCCCGGGGGGCCCCCCACGGTTACACCGGGGACCCCAAGGCCCGGAGGCTGCGGGGTCCTGCTCCCCTCCAGTCCCGGGGGTTCCCGCGCTGCCGGTGCCCCCCACCCCTGCGGCTCCGGGGTCCTGGTGCCCACCTTCCCCGGCATCCCGACGGTACCGGCGCCTCCGGGGTCTCGTCACGGTTACTCCGAGGATTCCCCCCCCCCCACCCCGGCGGCTCCGGCGTTCCCGCACTACCTGTGCCCCGCCCCGGAGGCTCCAGGATCCCAGTGTCTCCCAGACCAGGCGCCTCCAGGGTCCCAGTGTCCCCCCGCCCCCGGTGCCTCCAGGGTCCTGGTGCCACCCCCTGCCCAGCCCCGGTGCCCCCCGCAGCCCCCGGCGCCGCGGCTCACCCTGGGCGCATGGTGCCCGCTCGGTGCCGGCAGCGCGGCTCGACTCGGCTCCGCTCGGCGCGCCGGGGCTCGGCACGGCCCGGGGGGCGGGGAGGGAGGGGAGGGGAGGGGCGGGAGGGGCGGCCCGCCCCGGGCGGGTGAGCCAGGGCCGGGGCTCAGCCCGCCCCCAGCCCCCGCGATCCCGGGGTTTGCACGGCCTCTGGTCCCCTGCAGCAGGGAGGGGGTCGGGGACGCTCCCGGGGGGTTGGGTGAGCGGGAGGGGCACAGCTCAGCTCCCCGAGGAGCATCCCTCCCCAGGAGCATCCCTGCCTGAGGAGCATCCCGCCTCTCCCCGGGGCGCCGCGGGAGCACCCTCACCCCCAAAAGGGGACCTGCCGCCCGCAGGACCTGCCCTGGCACCTCCTGCTTCAGCAAGCCCGTGGGTTTCGGCTCGCAGGCCAGGTCTGGTCTTGAAGGAGGGAGTGAATCAGCCAGCTGAGCTCATTCCCTCGCCAAGCACTTATGTGAGCCCTTGGGGCACAGAGCAGGACTGGGTGATCCCAGCGTGGCACCCCGTGTCTTCCGTTCCCGGCTCTTCGCTCTCTCTCACTGTGTTTGAGTGGCTTGGGAGCTACACGATCCTCCCTCCTTCATCGTGAGATGAACCGAGCCCAGCCTGGCAGGATGGGAGCGCCTGGGGAGCCCCGGGCACTCTACCGGGTCAGCCCTTGCTGGGGGCTGGAATGCCAGACCCAGGGTGGCAATGCACCTCGCCTTGCCTTTCTTGCGCCGGGAAAGGAGTTAAAGCTGGGGCTGCTGCCCACTTTAATCTCCTCCCTTTACCTCAGCTTTTATCTCCTTCCAGCCCCAGCCCCAGCCCCAGGATTATCCCAGCAGGATAATCCCCGCAAAACCTGCTGCCACACCTTCCTTTGTCTTCCGCAGCATTTTAGTGCCCCGCGGCAGCAAAAACCTTCTGAAATCCAAGCCCTGGAAACTTCCAGGGGATCTAGAAGTGATTCACTAATGATGGCAGAGGCGTGTTTAATCTAAGCCAGGGTTTCGATCTCGCAGGACAAACCGTGACACCCAGATGCTTGGCTCTGCGCTCACAAGAGGGACACGCTATCGCTACCCGAATTTTGGCTATAATTCTTTTAACAGCGCTTTGCACCACAGAGCCGAAGGCACCCCCTCGGCACGACCCCAGGCTGGGGACAATGAATAGACACCGAAGCTGCCTCTCGTTTGGCTGCAGAATGATTTCACGAGGTCGGGACTGTTAAATTTATGCTTTCCCAGCTGGACGCTGAGTGATTTACCACCCCTTTCTTCTCCCGCAGCTGGATTCCTTCCCTCCAGGTAGGTGTTTGGAGTACCTGAGCTGCACAAAAGGCAACACGTGGCAGCCCTGAGTCACTGGGCTGCCGTTCTGCGCAGGGTTTTTGGAGGGGTGAATGTGCTTCAGGGCCTGGAGAGCGCGGAGCAAGGGGGAGGAGAATCCTGGGGCAAGGATGGTGCTTGGAAAAAAATCTCCTTGAACATGGAAAATGATCCTGCCTGATAGCAGAGGTCTCTTCTTTTAACGGGCTGGATAAACGCTCCAGTGGGGTGGGAGAGCCTGGAGGCAGCCCTGGGAAGGCTGCTGCAGGCATTGCTTTAACTCCACGGGGAGATTCTGGCCCTTCCTTGCGTTATCAGCGCTGCCAGGGCCACGAGGTGCAAACCTGCTCAGGGCTATGCTGACCGCCTGCCCGGACCTTCCCACACACCGAGCACAGCGATGTTATCGCTGGGTGCAGGTGAATGTGGAGCTGTACTACATCCCAGACTTCCTCCTGGCTGCACCCCTGGACCCTCCCCAGCCTGGCCGAGCTCTCCTGGCTCCTGCTGAGCTCACATTCACTGGGACAGATTCAAGCCCACATCACCTTCTGCCACCCTCCTGTCTCCCCCGTGCCTGTGCACGGGGCTCAGCCCCGGCGCTGTCCCCACTGCTGTGGACTGTGGTCCCCCCCCAAGCAGACCTCCATGCAAAGCCTGGATGACACCAGGGCAGTTTCCCATCATAAAATTTCCTCCTGCTGTGCTTTAAAGTCCGGGGGCCATGAACAACAGATAATGAGGCTCATCTTTTCCCAAGCAAACAAACACTGCCCACTGCGAGCGGCGGGGAGGGGGGGGACACACGCTGCCAGGGAGGCAGCTCTCTCGAAAGCCGACCAAATGGAAACCAGCAGTGCTCCGATGGTGGCTCGGCAGCTCACAGCCCAGAATTCCCAAGCCCCAACCAAAAAAAGGCCCTCCTACCCCGCAGGCTTCCAGCAAAGCTTTGGCATTTTTCATCTCTGCACGGCTCCTCCAATGTCCTGCTGTCCCCTCATCCCTGCGCCTGGCTCCCAGTTGCGTCCCGTGGCTGGTGGTCTCAGTGCTGCTGGGTGGCCCTGGGCAGGGACACCCTGGTGTGGGGACAGAGGGGCTGCCCCAACTCCCAGCACAGCCCCTGCCAGTTCAGCGGCTGGGACAGCATGGCCGCCCAAAAATGTCACCCTGGCAACCCTGTGGGACGCTGCTCTGTTTTTTCCCTCCTTTGGGAAGAGGGGAGGGTTTGGAAACTCTGTCTGCTGTGGTCCAAGTGCGTCCCTGGCAGTGGCTCCAGGGCTGGCACTCATGGCCAGAGTTCATGTCCCCCTCCTGAAGCGGCTTTGGCATGGTGACTGACTGTGCCCTGGGAAGGGCAGCGTGTCCCCAGGCTGCTGGGTGGCCCAAGGAGCTGTGACTCGTGTGCCATGGGAGCCGTGGGAGTGCCAGCCAGTACCGTGAGCTGTCACCAGTGCCAAAAAAATGTGGCTTGTGCACGGTTGCCTTGAGATGCTCCTGTGACCTGCTCAGGGCCGCTGCCAGTGTGCAGACTGAGGAGGCTGGGGAGCAGTGGGAGGTGTAGGAATTGGGTCAGGGGGGCAATAAAGGACAAGAAGGCAGAGTGTCCCTGCAGAGAAACAAAGGCTGAAGCAGGCAGACGGAGCAGAAAACCACTGACGGGGCAGGGCTGTCCCGTCTGTGCCAATCCCCAAGAGGAGGCCTGTGGCTGGCCCTGCCACTTTGATGTGCCATTTGTCCCTGCTGCAGACACCCCCCCCCCCAGCTGTGAGTGCTCAGGAACACTGGAACCAGCTGGTTTTGCATCTCCCTGCCACATCTGTTGCTCTGGCTCAGAAGTCTGGGTCTGCTGATGGCCCAGGACTTGCCAGAATTGCAGTGGAGGAGCTGGTCCAGGAGAGAGGTCTGCTGGAAAGGGCAGAATCGTGCCCTTCCTTCAGCTGCAAGGACCTGGCAAGGGATGACTTGTAAACCATCCCTCCTTTCCAGAGGTGAAGCATGCACAGCCACTAAGGCAGGCATTTGGGAAGGATGCAAGGAGCACAGGCAGGGAGTGGGAATAATTGGAAATACAGATATTTCCCTAGTGAGGAAAGCTGGCAAGCACAAGAGCTTGGCCGAGTGAAAAGCATGTTACCTGCCCTTGTAGGCGGGGGATGAGCTAAGCCAGGGTGGGGGGTTGGAGGCCAGGAACAGCACTGTGCCTGGCCTGGGCAGCCAGATCTGGTGGACACATTAGGGAGGGGCTGCAGAGAGCAGGAGGTGTTAAGGGGGTGGCCAGAGGCCTGGCCAGCAGCAGGAATTATCTGGGATCTGGAGCCCACCTGCACCCCTCCTGTGGATGTGAGGAGGATGGGACAGCACTGAGGCTCAGCAGGAAAGCGAGCTGGGATCAGGGAACCACCACACCAGCACCACACCATCACCTCCTGCCTCAGCAGGGGCAGGACAGGCTCCTGGTGGCACAGTCCAGAGCCCAGAGCCCTGCACAGACAGCTGGGTGGGCAGGGGACCCCAGCTCTGGCCATGTCCTGGAGTTGCTGCCCCTCTCCCTGGGCCACAAGCTCTCATGTGGAGGAGTCGTGACATGACAGAGATGGCCTGGCCTGTTCCCAAGCTGGACATTGGCAATAAAAGAGCCGAGAGAGACAAGGTCAAGAGGGAGAGTTGGCTGCGGAGCCAGCAGACACGCAGCCACGAATTCAGCAGAGGCAGAGCAGGGAGCCCACCCCCTAAGCACAGTAACCTCCTCCCTGGGGAAGGATGAGAGGGAGCAAAGGAGGGACCCCCCTTTCCTTTCCCAGAGCTGAGGAGCTCCATGCAGAGTCGGTAGGGAGGGAGACAACCCCAGCTCCCTGCTCCACACGCATCTTTCCTGCGCTCTGCCCGCACCCCTGGGCAGTGCCTGCTCCCTCCCACACAGCCTTCCCACCAGACACGGGCACTGGGGATAGCCCAGCAGCCCCCACTGCCTCCCGGCTTTCTCCGTGACTCATCCACTCCGGGGGAAAATCAATACTTCAGCACACATCAGAGGAAGGAGCGAGAGAAGCATTCCATGGGAAAGGGGACGCGGCGGATGCTTCTCGCATGCCTCATCCCAGCGGCTCGCCCTTGGGCCTCTGCCTCTTGGCTGGCTGTGGGAAATGGCACTTGCTTCCCTTCCTGCTCCACGGCCACGCTCCAGCACTGCAAGTGGAAGAGGAGGCGGGCACCCAAAACCTCGGTGCATCCACAGCCCAGCTGCGAGGTGCAGGTCTGTCCTGCACCTTTGGTCCCCCAAAGCTTTGGAGGGACCCTTTGGAGCTGGGCTGGGGAGCATCTGCAGCAATGGAGAGGATGGAGAGACCGCCTGGGAGGGGAGGGATCCCCCTCTGCCCCATCCAACTGCACACCCTGCCCAAAACACCCATCTCTCTGCACGGCTGGGGCTTGCTGGGAACATCAGCTGTCCCCATCTCTGCCAAACCCAGGAAGGTTGGGAGAGCTCCCAAAATCTTCTGTGATGCCTCAGCTGCTCACGCAAGGGAGGGGTCCTCCTCCTCCCACACTAGAACACTCTGGCTTCCAGCTTCAGCCCCTCCAAATCCCTCCTACGGCTAGTGGGGGCTGTCCAGGTCCTGGCTGGGATGGGCTTTCCAGAATCTCCTTCCCCTCCATGGACTGTGCCCCTGCCACCTTCCTGTTTTCCTCACAAAGTGCAGCTCAATTCAGTTCAAATCATCACCAATGGCCTGCCCTGCTGGGTGTGACCCAGGGCCAGCAGCCACAGAGCAAGGAAACTCATCTGGATTCTTGCTTCTCTTCGCCAGCCCTTCCAGAATGACCACTTGAAAAGCAGTTCATTTTTAGCGAGAGTAAAAGAGCACATTCCTCCTCCTTCCTGAATCGACAGACAGGTGTTTGCTCAAGGGAGAGGCCTGAGATCCAGCCAGGTGAGACAAGGGCTCCAGAAGGGAGTAATGGGGCTGAGCCCAGGCTGTCATCTGGGAGACAGCCCTGTCAGCATCCCTGTCACCTTGGCGCTGGTGGGCTGTAAGTCACGGTTGTCTCTGGCTCAGGCACAGGGAGCAGGATGTGTGTGGGAGAGCACAGGTTGCAGCGCAGGGTGGTGTCTGGATGAGGGACCAGCAGTGCCCTGGTAATGCTGTGTCAGGTGTGGAGCATGCCTGTGTTTTCCCTGTGTGGAGCTAACACAGAGAAAACAGCCTTAAAAACTGGAGGTTCCTGCTGCTTCCTTGGGGGTTTGTCCCAGCAGCCTTAAGGTTGCCATCTCTTCTCTCCCAGGCTGAACTCAGCATCTCCCCTGGAAAGGAATGGTTAACTTTGACTCATCTGGGAAAAAAAGAAAAGGGGAAAAAAAAATCAATGTCCTTTGCTCCAGTAAAACTCAAAATAAGAGCTGTTTCCTCCCTGGGAAGAGGAAATTCCCAGCTCCTCACCGAGCACTGGTCTGCATCAGCCTGCTCAGCAGCTGGATACCCCAAGGTTCTGCCTCAGTTCCCTGTGGCAGGATGTACAGGCTCCCTTCCAGGGAAGAGGAATGGCCATCAGGAAGGATTGCTCCCATGAGGATCCCCAGACCTGACCATGTGCCTGCTGACAGTCAGTGTCCCCATCCGAGTGCTGGACACTTCCGAGCTATCCAAAACATTTAGCTTGTCTCTCCAGGATAATCCCACCAGGATTTCTATTCCAATTTAAGAGCCTTTCCCACCTGTCTGGGGGGAAAAAGTGAGTAGGGATGGGTGGGGGTGGGAATGCCCCCAGGGCAAGGA
>NW_020956197.1:409380-413983 GCF_003031625.1 Empidonax traillii
CTGACAGTCAGTGTCCCCATCCGAGTGCTGGACACTTCCGAGCTATCCAAAACATTTAGCTTGTCTCTCCAGGATAATCCCACCAGGATTTCTATTCCAATTTAAGAGCCTTTCCCACCTGTCTGGGGGGAAAAAGTGAGTAGGGATGGGTGGGGGTGGGAATGCCCCCAGGGCAAGGACCTGTCACTGTGCCCATCTCATCCCATCCCTGTGCACCCTTCCCACTTCCCAGTCCCTGCAGTGGACTGGCTGAGCTCAAAGCACTGGTTTGAGCATGTCTGGCAGGACAAGCCTCCAGCTTGCTCCTAGTCCTCCTGCTTCCCAGTTTATATCCATCATGATGCATTTTTTTTTTCAGCTTTCCTCTTCATTTGGGAGACCTTCTGCTCTCCAGCATCCACCTTTTGCCCTGTGCTCCCCCTTCTTTCCCAACAGCTATGTGGGGGCTTTATGGGATTGCCCTGTTGGCTCTTTGTTTTAAATACAGCTTTTATTTTTTTTTTCCATGGGATCGAGCTGGTTTTTTGCTTTTTTTGACCACTTCTTCATTTTTAAAGCAGATTCAGAAAAATCATCTGGTGGTTCTCAGACTGTTTCTGGGGGAATGGCACCATATACTGCACTCAAAAGTTTTATCCTTATATCTTATCCCCTGACACTTCAATTCAGACTGCAAATAGATAGTTGAAGTGTTCCCTTATTGTAGCCTCCCCTAATATTCCTAATAGGAATAAATTCCCATTGCTGTGGGAGCACATCTAGGTTTGCCCTTGCTCTATTGCCCTGGCAGAGAATCACAGAATCCCAGAATAGTTTGGGTTGGAAGGGACCTTTAAACATCATCTCGTTCCAAATCCCTTGCATGGGGAGAGACACCTTCCACCTGACCTGGTTGCTCAGAGCTCCGTCCATCCCGACCTTGAACGTTTCCAGGGATGGAGCATCCACCGCCTCACTTGTGGCAGTGTTCTACCACCTCATCATAAAAAAATGCTTCCTTACATCTAATCTAAATCACTGCTGTTTTAGTCACGCACTGGCTGCTCTCCTGGCACCGCAGGAGGTCAGATTTGCCTTCCATATTTATTGCGCTGTTTGTTTTCCTGCTGGCGTTTTCAGAAGTGAACACGACCTGTTTCCCACCTGCTCAGTCCCAGAGCAGGTGCTCTCTCCCCCTGCTGCCTGTTTCTGGCCAGGCAGTCTGGACACAGCTTCCAGGTCACCCTCTGATGCTCACCTACAACGTGGGGTGGCACCATCAGCTTCTCTGCTGTAGCTGGATCATCCCTCCGGAGATGTGTGAGCCAGCGGAACATCAGGACGTCCTCGTGGACTTGCTATATGGCTCACAAAGTCACTGTCACCAGGCACTGCTCCCCCCAAAGAGCCTGATCTGCTCCCTAACCCCCGTGACGAGGAAACGGGCCATTTTCTCCCAGCATTTACAAGCTGCCTTTGGATCTTCTTCACTTGCTCAGCAAACACCCCCGAAACAGGGAACAGGTCAGCACTTTCTTCACAGCAAAGCTATGCAAGGAATTTCTCCTGGGGCAGTTGGACCCTTTCCAGAGAGGGAGAGCTGCCAAATTCCCACCTCCCCGCAGCCCCCAGCAGCGAAACAAGGTGAAAACTTGGCCCCTGAAGGCTTTCTGTCCTCTTCTACTTCTGCCCCCGCTGTCTGCTGGAGGTGGGGACACGAAGGGGTCCTCTCTGCTCCCCTCCCACGCCTGGATTGCCTGCCCCAGAGAGAACCTTCTGTGTCAGAGCTCTGTCCAGATTCAGCAGGTAGAAGACACAGGTGCAGGTTTGTAGTTCTGTGTTGTCCCCTTGAGGTGCCTGGTGGGGAGAGGGCACCTCTCCACTCCCCACATGGAGAGGCTCCACGGGGGCTGGGGACTGCCCAGGCAGCCGCTGGGATTACTGCCTCTCATGATTTATTTATTGTTTAATCTCAAATGGCTTCTCCAAACTTCCTGCTCTTTACTAGCATGGCCGCTGGCTGCAGAAAGAAGGTTGCTGATCTGGACTGTGCTGTGGGTTCAAGACTTCCCTGCCTTCCACCCCCCACCCCCTGTTCCTCAGCCTCTCCAGGGCCCTTGGAGAAGGTGCAGCCCCCCTGCCCCTGCCTGGCCCCCAGCCCCTGAAATTGGCTTTTTGGCACATGGCCTCGGCAGCACAGCTGGACACTCATCCGCTGCATTTCTCTGGCTACGACTCGTGGTAGGAAAGTTGGGGTTTTGTTCTCCTGCCCATCTGCTGGGAAGGGGAAAGAGCATCTCTGGGGGATGAGACCCCTCTGTGCAATCACATTCCAAGTGCCAAGGACCCCTGAAAGCCAAGCACCCAGGAGAGAAAATAAGCAAGTCAGCCCTGGTCACCCAGTGACCCATTCCAAAGCTCAGTGACCCAGGTGCCCCATAGATTTCACAAAGATACCAAGTGTTGGAGCTACTCTGGTCTCTGAGGGAACCTCCCTACAAAAATACAGTACTTGGCTCTTCCTCCTTCCCTGAACCAGCAGATTGCCCCCCAAAACCCCCCACAAACTCCTCTCTGCACAGAAACAGGTTACAGCAAGTTGGCCACAACTACATGTGGGGATGGGCACCACCATTATTGCAACTCGCTGAGCCCCATTTGAAGGAGCAGCCCCAAAATGAGCTGTACCCTTGAGGCCCTGGTTGCTCCACTCATGCTCAAACCTTGAGATGCCCCAAGTGTCAGGGCCCTGAGGACGCTCAGGGGTCTTTCTGGCATCACCTGGGACCTCCACCCACCCATCCTTCAGTCCTGGGCCTTGTGCTCCCTCCAGCTCAGTCCTAAGCGCCTGGCCTGGGCTCTGAGAGGGTGTGTTTATTGATGCCTCTGTCTCCAGGTGGACCTTGCACCTGTGTAACAGGCAGATTATCTCAGGAGCTGCTTCCTATACGATCTCATACTGATCTGGTAGAAAGCTTACTCCCTGTCTTCTGGCGGATGCCAAGAGTAGGAACTCTGGCATCTCTGAGAGCGATTCCACTGGCGTCCTGTTTATTTCTAGCAGGGCTCCAGCTGGCTGGCTGCACCCTCCCTGGGGAGGAGGTTGGCTGGGCACCCTGGCCTCCTCTTCATCATCATCTGCTATCTATGGCACTCTGGTGGGATACCTAGCTCCTGGGAATCGTCCTCAGTCATGCTTTGGTGGGATTGCCCTGCCCTCTGCTGATCTTCCAACGCACGAGCAGGACACAGACAGCTGGGAGAGTGTTTGTGGCCATCTCTGAGGACGAGTTTCTCAGGGATCCTCACAGAGGCAACCACACTTTCACAAACTGGAGTCAGCACTGGATACACAGGGTGGCCTTGCAGCCCCTCATGCATTCCCCTCAAGGCCTTTGGGGCACTTTATCCTCCCCATGGCACACCTGGGCAAGTGTTGCTGAGCACAAGGGCCCTTCTTCCCCTCTACCCCAGTGCACTGTGGATACCGGGCACCAAAGAAAACTCCTGAGCCTCTGTGCATGCTAAGAGGGATTTAATATTGCCGTGTTGGAGTAACAGGAGGAGAGGGGTCTTTTCAACAGGATGAGGTATTTGATCAGATGGGGTTCCCAGGATCAGTTCTCTGCAGACCTCCGGCAGCTGCTCCACCGAGGAGCCTCCCTAATCCTTTCACTCTGGAGCGGGTCTTCAAGCTGCTGGAACGTGGAGAAGAACGAGGTCTCTCTGCAGAGCGTAGCATTTTCAGGTTTTTGAGTGCCAGACGTTTGATGGCAGTGCTGTCATGAATCATGCCTTGAAGGGCTGGAACAGAAAAGAACAGAGCTGAGGCCAGAACCTGCATCTGTGGGGACCCAAGAAGCCCCTCCTGCCAGGGCCATCCCAGCCAGCTCTTGCTATTGCCAGGAGGAGCAGGGCCCATGGGGATCAGCCAGAAGGTGCTGGCCACCAATACCCCTCATGCCCCTGAAATCTCCCTCTGCTCTGCCCAAACCATTCCTCATCCATGCAAGTAGGAGAGCCCTCCACAGCCAGGGCAGGACTGTAGCTCCCTGCCCAGGGTCTGTGCTCCTCCACCAGCCCCCAGATATCCCACTGCCCTCATTCACCGTCCACGACGAGCTGCAACTCTTTCTTCTGCCCTTTCAGGTATCTCCCGGCCATCCCTGGGAACACAGATGCTGTCAGGGCCCCAGCGGTGTCACAGCTCCCCCCCAGTGGCACTGCCAGCCCGGCCACACGCCCTCCTGCCCCGGCAGGGCTGAGCCCGGGCCCTTCCTGCCTGGGGATGGCCCAGGGCTGGGCTAGCACAGGGCGGCAGCAGTGCCAGGGCACTCGGGGCTCCCCAGCACAGCCCTGGTGACCTTGTGGCTCACCTATGAACTTGATGGCTGCCTCTTGCATGGGCTCCTGTGGGCTCTCCAGGTATGGAAGCGCCTGGTGCACATATTCGGCCACTTGGCTCTTGTCCTTTTCCAGCTGCAGAGAGCAGCAGGGCACAGAGGGAATGGTTGGCTGGGGCTCTGCCCCTTGGCCGGGCGCTGCCTGCGCCCAGCACTGGCCGCCCTGCCCCACAGCCCAGCTGGGCCGGGGCTCCAGCGGCACCCTGGCTCGGGGGCACAGG
>NW_020956197.1:414337-415519 GCF_003031625.1 Empidonax traillii
CTCTGCCCCTTGGCCGGGCGCTGCCTGCGCCCAGCACTGGCCGCCCTGCCCCACAGCCCAGCTGGGCCGGGGCTCCAGCGGCACCCTGGCTCGGGGGCACAGGAGCTGCAGAGGAGCCCGCACGCCCCAGGGAAGGCAGCAGCGGCTGGGGCGCAGGCTGCTGTCCCACAGGGGCTGCAGCAGTGGGCATGGGCACAGTGCCAGCCCCACACTCGGGCCATCGGGGACTGGGGCTTCGAGTCCGTCCTTACCAGGCACTCGCCAAATTTCAATGGCTGCTCTGTCTTCAGCAGCTGCTCGAGATTCTTCCTCTTCAGAAATTTGGCTACACAAAGCAGCGCTTCCCGAGAGGTCTGCAGAGCAACAGAGTCCACGAGATGGCACCACAGCCCACCATGGGACCTGTGTCCCTGGACCAAGGCCAGGAGCAGGTAGTCCAGCCTCCTGCCACGGGAACACCAGAGCCTAGAAAGTCCTCACCTGTGCCACTTTGCTGGTTCTCATCATGCCACAGTAGAGGAAGAATGGGAACAGGTTCTGGACCACATGTATCTTCAAGGGCTTCTTTCCCTCATCCACTCCCGACTTCATCACCTCTTGGAACAGGTGAATGGAGAGGATCTGCACATGGCTGTTGTCCTGATGGAAAGGAAGAGGAAGAGACCTCAGCACTGGCTTCTCCACAAGGAGCAGTTTCCTGGCAGCACCCAGCACCCCCAAATGGGAGCACAAAACCTTACACTGTCAAAGAGTGGCCGCAGAGCCTCAGCCAGCTTCAGGGCGGTGGGGCTGGAGGTTAGGATGTCTTTGCTCTGCAGCATATTCAGGAATATTGGCAAGGCCAGCTCAACCACCTCGACATCTGCATCCCACAGGAGCTGCATGAGACTTTCCGAGAGGCTGCACATTCTCTTGGCCTGGGAGGAACACAAGGCTGTGCTGTGAAGCCAGGAACGGCTGCAGAGCCAACCCTGCTCGGGCAGGGCAGCCCCAGGTGCTGCCGCGGGCCTGAAGGCCAAAGGCTTGTCCTAAAGGCCTCGGGCAGCTGAGCAGGGAGGCAGCAGAGCTGGGAGCAGCTGCCACAGCTCCCAAAGTGACTGCGTTGCCCTGCCCCAGGATTCCAGCACGGCTTCGGCCAACTGCCCTCTCCTCCTCACCATCATAGGATCCGTGCTCAGCAGT
>NW_020956197.1:416797-422987 GCF_003031625.1 Empidonax traillii
GACAAGGCTATGGTCCTCCACATGACTGCAGCAGCTCTGCAGGGACAGAGCTCTGTATCAGGGGAGTGTGAGCCACTGGGCCGTGTCCTGGGCAGCTGCAGGAGCCCAGGAGACAGAGCCACGGTGCCTTGAGGGGCCAGGAGGGAGCATGACAGCAGGATCGGGGGATGAAACACCAGGGCTGGGAAATACAAGGGCCAGAGTGTCCTGGATCTCTCCATCTGTCTGGCAGAGCACGTGGGACAGGCTCTAAAGGCTGGTAAGCCCCAAGCCCTGAAGGCAGGTGGGCCCCATACCTGTCACATGATGGGGAACAGCGCAGGAGGGTCAAGGCAACATCAGTGGGGTATGTATCAGTCAGCCTCAGAAAGTCCATGAACAGTCTGTTCTCTGGGAACACCTTGGCTGTCAGTCTCTGATGCATGTTCTTCATGAAGGTCTGCACCTGGAGGGGGCATGGGGGAGAGTTGGAGAGCTGCAAGAGCGAGCAACTTGCCCAGCTTCTCCCAAGAAGTGCTTCCCTTCCCACCACACTGTGCTGTTCTCAAAGGCTGAGGGGGCCCAGTAGACCCATCTTGAGGGTCCACATGATCCCTTGCCTCAGGCTGCTTACTTTTGCAGAGACAACTTTCTCCTCAGAAGAGTCCAGACCAGGAGCATCAGCCAGGCTCTGAGGGGGTGTGGTGTCAATTGGCCTGATGCTGACAGCAGCCTTCCCCGTGCCCCCAGTCAGCGTGGTGTGGGTATGTCTGTGTCGAGTGCCTCTGAAGTTCCTAAACATCTGTGGGAGAAAGTAAGGCAGGGAAGAGAGGGATGTCCCATCGAGTGCTCCAATGGTGGTGTTCGCTGAGCAGGTGGGGATGGCTGATGGTACCTGGCCTATAAAACTCTTGGTCACCAAGTCCCAGAAGGGGGAATGGGGGAGAGTGGGAGGGCGGGAATGGGGAAGAGTGGGAGAACTGCCAGAGGAAGCCAATTGCCAGGCTTCCCCCAGAAATGCTGCCCTTTCCACCAGACTGTGCTGGCCTCAAAGGCTGAGTGGGCCCAGGGGAGCCGGCTTGAAGGGTCACACCACCCTAGGGTGGCTGGAGCCCTGGCCACAGGCTGCTTACTTGCTTTGGACTGGAGACACCATTCTCCCCAAAATAATCCCAAATGGGAGAATCAATCGGACTGTCACTGGACGTGGAGTCAGTGCTGACAGTTGTTGTTGTAGTGGCAACCTCCGCAGTGAGATGAGGCAGTGCAGTGTCAGAGTTTGTGGCTTCATCGGTCAACACGGCGTCAGAGATTGCCATGCGATCAGTCGATGGGGTGTCAGTGCTTGTTGTGTCATCAGTCCAAACAGTGTCAGACTTCCTTCTTTGATCATTCCGTGTGGTGTCAGAGTTTCTGGTGTGATTATCCAAGGCAGGGACAGACTTGCTTGTAAGATCAGTTGGCACAGTGCCGACATCAGGCTTTGCCTTCATCTTAGTCAGCCTGGTGTCAGCCTGTGCCATGGCCTCAACTGGTGAGGTCCTGGTCTTTCTACGCTGAATGCCCAGGAATTTCAGAAAGGCCTGCAGGAGAATGGAGAGCAGGGAAGAGGATGATGTGCCATGGAGAGCTCCATCAGCAGTGCCAGGCTGAGCAGGGACAGCAGGCCCAGCCCAGGAGGCGATGGCTGCAGGTACCTGTGCTGCCCTGCTGAAGCGGCCACGGGCATGGTCCTGTTTTTGTGTCCGATCCAGTCCTGGATCTGGCAAAGAATCTAAGACAGTTGGACATGAACTTTAGACACAGCTCAAAAACTAAGCAACTTCTCCCAAGGAGCCCGTGCCAGCTTCTGTGGAGGCCCCATGCCCTTCCCACTGCGGCTGTGTCGGCAACTGAGGGGATTCCTTCTACTGCCCTGGGCAGGCACTGCAGGGGAAACTATGCTTAGGTTTTTCATAGTTTTACAGCAGTTCCTTTATCCTTGCTCCCTATAAAATCCCCTGCTATGCAGAGCAAACAGTGCGGACAGAAAGAGATAGCACAGAATCGTGGAATATCCTCAACTGGGAGGGATCCACAAGGATCATCCAGTCCAACTCCTGGCTCTGCACAGGACACCCAACAATCCCACCCAATCCCTGAGGGTGTTGTCCAAACACTCCTTGAGCTCTGGCAGCCTTGGGGCTGTGCCCACTGCCCTGGGGAGCCTGTTCAGTTCCAACCACCCTCTGGGGGAAGAACCTTTCCCTGAGATCCAGCCTAACCTTCCCCTGACACAGCTGCAGTATATCTAAAATACAGCATTCAATATAGACACAAAATAGGGTTCAATATGCGTGCTACAAATCATCTATATCTCTGCTTATATCCTATGAAATAGCCCAGAATGTGCTCAAATGGCATTTACCAGCACATGTGCTATTTTGGAGGTGGAACCACGCCTCTGCCGTGGTCTTTCTGTGGCTCTGATTCCCATCCCCAGTCCTGCCCACCTGTCCCCAAAATCAGGCTCATGAGCCCTATTTCTGTCTGGCGAGGGGTTGAACATGTTTGCCTCCCGGTTTGAGGCAAAGGAATTGATGGAAAATGGAGAGATTGTCACCGGATCTTCTCAAGTACTGGGGCCACAGATGTAACCTCACACTTTTAGGACAAGGTTAACCCTAAGGAGGGGACTCGTTTTCAGCAAACCTTGGCTTGCTGACAGGATGAATTTGGTTTCCACAATCATCCTCACTCGAGGTCACAAAGCCTGACCCCAGCACTTCTCCCCACCTCCCATGCCCAGCACTGCCCCGAACACCATTGCCCAAACCATTTCTTCCTCATGTGGACAGTTTCCCCAAGCTGTGCTCAAGAGCTGCACCACCTCACTCTAAAGTTGGGATGCCCCATCCAAGCCTGTTCCAAGTGTGCCAGGGTCGCCCAGAGGTGCTCCCACCACCTGTGGGTTGGAACAAGGAAGGAATCGGGGTGCTCAGCCCCTCGATGCTTTGGTGTAAAGGAAGAGTGGTGTAAATCCGTGATCCATGAGAGGGCTTGTCTATGGAAAAATAACACTAAGGGGTGTTTGTGTTTGCTTTGGGATTTGCCCAGGGCAGAGCATCTTGGAGGGAGGGCACTGCACTGCGAGAAAGGAGGTGTCATAAAACGCCATAGCTGATTCTTCATTCAACCACCCGTCAATGCGCAGATACTGAGAAACATCTACTTTTAAAATCAACAGCAAGGGGTCGTGATATTTGTAAATAGTTTTAATTGCAGACTATTTCCTAAAGCATGCTAATAATTTGAGTACTCGAAATGCAGTCATGACTATACTATAATTTTGCAGCTACTCTTTTGAGTTTAATAATAATTATGTTTTGTATATTTCATTAATAATAATTATGTTTATATATTTTGTTAATAATACCTTTATTAAGTTTTTGTATACAGGACACAAACTCAAAAGTTTGTGGGACATCCGCCAACCCTAATTTCACTCCGGAGAAGATAAGAAGGCACTCATGTTGCAACAGTGATGAATTACACAACAAGTGCTGGTTTTTAATTGTGTAATTTTGTACACTTAAATACTTATTTCTGGTATGTTATTTTATATATGGATAACCATTTTTATATAAAACTTTACCTCTGATTTTATTATTTGATCCTTACCTTATATATTTACATTAAAGGCCTTAAACATAATAACATCAAGGCAAGTTGATAAAGCATTGTCTAAAATAAACATAAAATATACTATCTTTTTCACATCTCTTACTAACATCTTGTCAAACATTTTTTCATATTCCACTCCTTTTTATAAAGAGAAAAGGGGGAATAAAAATATCCATAACTACCTTTTTTATCTTTTGTCTATAGTAATTTTTTTGTTGTTTTTGTTACACTTTTTAGTCTTTTAAACATACAGTTACTTTAAAGACATGCATGTCTTACTTAGGCTTTAGTATGAAAATGAACATTATAATTTGTAGATTATCAAATTTCATTTATCATCGTTGCAAGGTGAATTCAAGTGTGTGCTTGTGTGAATGAAAGGAGGCCTCCATGAATGAAGTGAGAGACAGTGAGTGTGTGATAGCTTGAAAGCCTTTAAGGTATTAAAAAGTTTGAAGGTATACCAAGTTCTTATTTTCCCAAGTTATTATAACTTCATGTTTAGTACTACAAATCACAATATACACAAATGCTACCACTATCAATTGTCATAAATAAAAGTACTCTCTTCTAGAAAACAACACCAATCAAATCAAACTACAACATCTTTGAAGTCGATCTCATCACAACACCATCCAAAAATTCTTAGCTTTATCTTTATTCATTATCAGATTTTCACTAGGTATTATTCTTTACAGCTTATTTTTTTATTTGTTAACCAACTTCTATCACACATCATCATTGCTTAATTGTAAAAAATTTTTTAGTCACAAGATTATTCATTTTCATAAACATATACATATATCTTATATTTTTATAAACTAATTTTTAATGTACTATTATGTAAAGTCATATTTTATTTTGTAATTTTAGCCTAAATGTCTAACTCTATTCAACATAAATGATAATTATTTTTTGCCCTATTTATTATTCATATTAACCTAGACAATATCAGTTGAAGAATTTATTTTATGAAATAATCTTTTAATTTTAATTTTAAGTTATAAAACAAAAAAGGGTGATATGTTGGAGATGGGTTTGGTAACTCATCCGCTGCATTCTCTGGCTACGACTCGTGGTAGGAAAGTTGGGGTTTTGTTCTCCTGCCCATCTGCTGGGAAGGGGAAAGAGCATTCTACCTGCTGCATCTGGACAGAGCTCTGACACAGAAGGTTCTCTCTGGGGCAGGCAATTTAAGCGTGGCAGGGGAGCAGAAAGGGCCCCCTCATGTCCCCACCTCCAGCAGACAGCAAGGGCAGAAGTAGAAGAGGACAGAAAGCCTTCAGGGGCCAAGTTTGCACCTTGTTTCGCTGCTGGGGGCTGAGGGGAGGTGGGAATTTGGCAGCTCTCCCTCTCTGGAAAGGGTCTGTGAACCACTCCCCCCAAGTGCCCTGAAATGGAAAGAGTTTCCTACATGGAAGGGACAGTGGTATGTTTGGGTGTGCAGTTTCCTTGGATTTTCAGACAGTTTCCCTTGCAGCTGCTGCCCTCTCCAGGAAACCTCTCATCTGTTCCATTTTTACTGGTTTTTTTCCCCAAAAATGAAACAATTTCCTGGCAAAGAGAAGGAGCATGGACAGAGTTTGTGGTTCTGCCCAGGTCCAACATGGCCAGCAGTGCCAGGGGCTGCCTTCCCACATGGAGCCACTGGGAAGGGATGGGATCGGGATGTGGGGTTGCAGCCCCAGGGCATCCCACTGACACGGTTCGGTGTGTCAAGGAAAGGAGCAGTCCAGCTCCAGGGTTCGTTGCTCTTCAGTGAGATGATTATGCAAAGAAGCAACCGGCCAGCCTAAGCTCACACACTCTCGCTCACTCACGCAGTTCAGTAGTGAGAGGCAAGGAGACAAGATAGGTGTGGAACAGAGGGCAGCACAAGGCTGAACTAACTTTATTAACAAAATGGAGGGTTTTATAGGGGTCGGTAGGGAAAATACTGGAAGGAAGATGGAGCATGCAAATCCACTCACAAGGATAGGTAGGGAATACATGCATATGCATGAAGGAATAGGACAGCAACAGGGCAGAACAAGGATTGGTCGAGCTGCTGTGGTGCCATGAACCGTCCAATCCCAGCTGACACTGGTTCCTTGGCCCGTAGTCCATGGCAACCCCTTGCAACATGGTGACAGTTGAAGCTTCAACTCGACCATGATTTTTAGCCTAGAAATCATTTACAATACAAAACTGTTTAACCACCACAATGATGTTGTTTACAAGATAAAAATTACCAAACCCATCTCCAACAATCTAAGGCACTCTGGTGGGGTACCTAGCTCCTGGGAATCGTCCTCAGTCATGCTTTGGTGGGATTGCCCTGCTCTCTGCTGATCTTCCAATGCACGAGCAGGACACAGATGGCTGGGAGAGTGTTTGTGGCCATCTCCGAGGACGAGTTTCTCAGGGATCCTCACAGAGGCAACCACACTTTCACAAACTGGAGTCAGCACTGGATACACAGGGTGGCCTCGCAGCCCCTCACGCATTCCCCTCAAGGCCTTTGGGGCACTTTCCCCTCCCCATGGCACACCTGGGCAAGTGTTGCTGA